>NC_057392.1:31478229-31640729 GCF_019320065.1 Cervus canadensis | reverse complement strand
TGTGTCTTGCTGAGGTGATTCCCTCCAGGAGCAGTTTATTCAGCCAACTTGTGCAATGTCCATCCTTGTCAGGCCTAACTCCAAAATTGGTAAAAGGGAAAGAAGGGAGGGAGGAAGGAAGGGTGGGAAGGAGGAAGAGTGGATGGTTGGGTTGTAAAGAGAAAAAGACAGGGAAGCTAAAAAAGAGCATTTTGTCCTAGTTGCTGTACCTTACCTGTGGTTGACCTACTCCTACCATCTTCTTTTTGATGGTTCTCATCTGACCCCAGTTGGGCAGCCCCATCGAACCCCACTTCAACTAAGCCTAGAATCCCACCCCTCGCCCTGCTCCTTCCCGCTGGCTTTCTCTATAACCCTGGGGATGCAGACGGGAAGCGGGGATGTGCAGTGGGCCAGCTCTGACTCATCTAACTCCATGTGTATAATGAAGTTCAACTTCTTGAAAATTTGAAATGATTGAAGAATTATCTTCCAAGAGAGACCCCCCAGTCAGGCAGGCCTTAGGCCAATGGTATTTGAAAATATTCAGTCAGTTACCAGTATTTCAAATTCAAGATATGTTTCACAAAAATTTAGATTTCCACAATGTAAATTTCCATGGACAGATGAATGGATAAAGAAGATGTGGTACATATACACCAAAAAACCTTTAATAGCCAAGGCAATCTTGAGAAAGAAGAATGAAACTGGAGGAATCAACCTTCCTGACTTTAGACTCTACTACAAAGCTACCGTCAAGACAATATGGTACTGGCACAAAGACAGAAATATATATATAGGTCAATGGGACAAAATAGAAAGCCCAGAGATAAATCCATGCACCTATGGACACCTTGTCTTTGACAAAGGAGGCAAAAGTATGCAATGGAGAAAAGACAATATCTTTAACAAATAGTATTGGGAAAACTGGTCAACCACCTGTAAAAGAATGAAACTAGAATACTTTCTAACACCATACACAAAAATAAACTCAAAATAGATTAAAGATCTAAACTTAAAACCAGAAACTATAAAACTCTTAGAGGAAAACATAGGCAGAACACTCTCTGACATAAACCAGAGCAAGATCTTCTATGACCCACCTCCCAGAGTAATGGAAATAAAAGCAAAAATAAACAAATGGGACCTAATTAAACTTAAAAGCTTTTGTACAATGAAACAAGTTATAAGCAAGGTGAAAAGGCAGCCTTCAGACCAGGAGAAAATAATAGCAAGTGAAACAACTGACAAAGAATTAATGCCCAAAATATACAAGCATCTCATGCAGCTCAATTCCAGAAAAATAAACAACCCAATCAAAAAGTGGGCCAAAGAACTAAAAAGATTTTTCTCCAAAGAAGACATATAGATGGCTAATAAACACATGAAAAGATGCTCAACATCACTCATTATTAGAGAAATGCAAATCAAAACCACAACGAGGTATCATCTCACATTGGTCAGAAAGGCTGCTATCAGAAAGTCTACAAATAATAAATGCCAGAGATCATGTGGAGAAAAGGGAACCCTCTTACACTGTTGGTGGGAATGCAAACTGGTATTGTCACTATGGAGAACAGTGTGATTTCCTAAAAAACTGGAACTAGAACTGCCATACGGCTACGCAATCCCACTTCTGGGCATACACACAGAGGAAACCAGAATTGAAAGAGACACGTGTACCCCTATGTTCATCGCGGTGCTGTTTATAATAGCCAGGACATGGAAGCAACCTAGATGTCCAGTGGCAGACAAATGGATAAGAAAGCTGTGGTACATATATACAATGGAATATTACTCAGCTATAAAAAAGAACACATTTGAGTCAGTTCTAATGAGATGGATGAAGCTGAAGCATATTATAAAGAGTGAAGTAAGCAGAAAGAGAAATATCAATACAATATATTAAAGCATATATATGGAATTTAGAAAGATGCTAAAGACAATCCTACATGCAAGGCAGGAAAAGAGACATGGATGTAAAGAACAGACTTTTGGACTCTGTGGGAGAAGGGGAGGGTAGAATGACTTGAGAGAATAGCATTGAAAAATGTAAAATATGTAAAATAGATGTAAGATAGATGAGCCGTGCAAGTTTGATGCATGAAGCAGGACACACAAAGCCGGTGCTCTGGGACACCCAGAGGGATGGGGTGGGGAGGGATGTGGGAGAGGGTTTCAGGATGGGGACACATGTGCACCATGGCTGATTCATGTCAATGTACGGCCAAAACCACCACAATATTGTAAAGTAGTTATTCTCCAATTAATAATTAATTAAAAAAGAAAAAAAAGGTGTGGTACATATACACAAGGGAATACTACAAGCCTCCTCCCCCTTGATAACCATGCCTGTTCTCTATGTTTGTGAGTCTCCTTCTGTTTCATAGATATTCTCCAGGCCAGAACACTGGAGTGGTTAGCCTTTCCCCTCTCCAGGGGATCTTCCCAACCCAGGGATCGAACCCAGGTCTCCCACATTGCAGACAGATTCTTGCTGAGCCACAAGAGAAGGCCAAGAATACTGGAGTGGGTAGCCTTTCCCTTCTCCAGTGGATCTTCCTGACCCAGGAATCGAACCAGGATCTCCTGCATCGCAGGCCTATTCTTTACCAGCTGAGCCACCCGGGAAGCCCATATACGCAGTGGGATACTACCAGCCATAGAAAATGAACAAAGTGATGCCACTTGCAGCAATGTAGACGGACCTAGAGGTCATCATATTAAGTGAATTAAATCAGAGAAAGACATATACGACTGGTATCACCTGGGTTGCCATTTCCTTCTCCAAGTGTATCACTTATATGTGGAATCTAAAATACGACACAAATGAACCCAGCTATGAAACAGAAATAGAGTCACAGACATACAGAACAGACTCACGGTTATCAGGGGGACGAGGGCTGAGGGAGAAGGAATCGGGAGTTTGAGGTTAGAAGATGCAAACCGTTACATATAGAGTAATAAACAACAAGGACCTACTGTACAGTGCAGGGAACTATAGTCAGTATCCTTTAAGAAACCGCAATGGAAAAGAATATGAAAGGGAATACACACACACACACATATACATACATGTATGTATGTATGTATAAACTGAGTAACGTTGCTACACACTTAGATTAACACAACATTGTGAATCAACTATATTTCAATAAAATAATTTTAAAAGACAAAAAAATTAGATTTCCAGCTTCTCTCCAAAATTGGAAGGTCTGACAACATGGGGCCAGCTTTGCATGGAGCTGAGCAGAGGTGCCCCCTTCAGTGGGAACAGGCATCCTTCCCTTCAGTTTCCCTGCAGGCAGGTGAGCCCCCATCCCTCCTTACCACCCCCTAGCACGGAAGCCAAGCATCAGCGACCACGGCTGTCTTGACCTCATTTCACCTGAACTGTTCTTGCCTTCCACCGGACCACTTTCATTCCCTACCATTTCCTGTCAGCCCCAAAGAGACCCCCAAGTGTGCGTCTGCAGACCACACATGCAGGGCAAGTGGCCCCCTGCCCAGGGGTCCGCTCTTGACCTTAGAACCTGAACTTGCATTCCGTCATTTGCTGCTGCTGACTCACAACCCAGTAGAAACAGGGAAGGCACGCTCTCCTTGAAGCATCCCTGGTCCTGCTCTGGGGCTGTCTGCCTGTCCTTCCTCCTGGTGACAGGCGTTCACACTCGTGATTACCTGCTCTCCAGGTGTCTCAGGCGCCCCACCTCCCCACACAGAATGTGCCCAGAAGGGAAACCTGCTGCCTTCCCAAGAGATAACAATACTTATCGGGACCTTTTGTAGAGTTCCTGGACCTTTGGGGATTGAACTGCATTTTGCGCGCTTTAAGCCCTCCATTAACGGCCCTGTTGTTGGCATTATGATTACTGGGGATTAGGCAGCGCGCTCAGAAGTCTTGCCAGCCCCAGGCAGGTGCCACCTCAGAGCCTCACCTGGCCCGGCGCGGTGACTCAAGCCGGACGCACCTGGCTGGAGGACTCTGCTCAGCCTGCCGGCTGCTGGACCTCTGCCCGGACAGAGCCCTGCACCGAAGCTCTCCCTTCTCCTCACTCGGGGGCCGCACGGGGGCCCCAGGAGGGCTGGGGGCGAGGGTGAGATCCTCCCAGACCCTCCCAGGAAGCACAGCCCCCAGACCACACTGCAGAGGGCTTACTACATTCTGGACACCTAGGGATATGTATAGATAAGTATATGTTTGTGTATGTTACACATGTACTTTCAAATCTTTTTACATATGAGTCCCATGATATTATCACGAAGCTGGGAAGGTTATCCACATTTTCCGGATGAGAACCAGAGATGACAGAGGTCGATAAGCCATCTGGAGGTCCCGCAGCTGCCGAGTGACAGTGGAACGGGAACCCAGGTCCTGATCCCAGGCTGCACTGGGCATCCCTTTCTTCCTAAAGAGCCCAGTCCTTTAAAGTTCTGTCTGGCTTGAGTTCTGCTGCAGCCCTGGGTCTCTGCAGTGAGAACCTGCAGACTGTTCTCCCCCGTAGCTGCACCAATTTACATTCCCACCAAGGGTGCACAAGGGTTCCCTTTTCTCTCCATCTTTGTGAATATTTAATATTTCTTGTCTCTCTGATAACAGCCATCCTAACAGGTGTGAGGAGGTATCTCCTTGTGGTTTTGCTTTGTATTCCCCTGATTAGTGATATTGAATACTTGTTGGTCTTTTGTATGCTTTTTTGTTTGTTTGTTTTGAGAAAAATGTCTATTCAGGTGCTTGGTCCCTTTTATAATTGGGTTGTTAGGGGTTTTTTTGCCATTGAGTAGCACGAATTTGAGCATATTCCCAATCTGTTTTTCATCTGAGATCTTCCTGCTAAATTGGCATCTTTGGGGTTTATCAACACTTTTCACTGCCTTGTTTTCTGCAAAACAAAGTTCTACCTGCTTGAGAGATTACTTTGAAAGGGGATTTCCTTAATCACCAGTCACTGTGGAGGGAAATGTGCTGAATGGAACCAGCATCACTCCCACGATGAGAGTCCGCCTGGGAAGTCCTGGGCCGGTAGAGAAAGCAAGGGCGCCTTACATGTCTTTTACCAGAGGCTGCCTGGAGCTGTCAGTCCCCAGAGAAGAACTGTGGCAGCGTGTCACAGCCAGATAGTACAGGCTTATAAAAGCCAGTTGTTAAGTTTTCAGGAGTTTGTGAGCCTGTGGTCAAACCATTGGTCTCTCTCTTTTTTTTTTTTTTTTTTTTTTGAGGGGGCGTTTACTGGCATTTAGCTGTTTTATAAGTTGTATTCGTTTCTTCTGCACAGCAAAGTGAATCAGAATGCATATGAACATATATATGTTCTTTTTCATGGTTTTTTCTTGACAGATGCCAGAAATCAGGATTCGCAGACTCTCAACCCCTAATTTATTAGCATTCCACTGGTTAGCTGCACCTAATCAACTCTAGTCTTTACCAAATGAGAGGACTGATACTGGCACCAATACGTAGCTAAACCATTTGACTCTTCTCGTGGTCCCACCAAGGAGCCAAGAGTCTTCTTCCGGCAATACTCATAGAAACATCCGTATCCAGTTGTTTCTGCATTCTATTGACATATTACAGTGGACACAAAGAAGGAGCAGTGTGCCCTAGTTGTCTTGAGCACCTATCCAGGATCTTTCCAGGGCTGTCATGTCATGTCCCTGAGTGGCGTTGATGAGAAACAGGGCGTAAGAAAAAGCGCCACCTACTTTAAGGCTATCATGATTTCTCTTTTGGACCCTTGTGCACTGCTGGCAAGAAAGTAAATTGGCACAGCCAACTGTAGGTTCATCAAAAAACTGAAAATAGAACTACCGTACAATCCAGCAATTCCCCCTCTGTGTATTTATTAAAGAAAACAAAAATGTAAATTTGAAAAAATATACACACTCCAGCTTTCACAGCAACATTATCTATAATGGCCAAGATGTGGGACCAACCTAAGTGTCCATCAGTAGATGAATGCATATCAACCCTTTGTCAGTTGCTTCACATGGATACAGCAGAAGTTACATATATATATATATATATATATATATATATATATATATATATATATATATATACACATATGGAATATTATTCAGCCATAAGAATGACATCCTGCTTTTTGTGAAAACATGGATGGGTCTTAAAGGCACTGTGCTAAATGAAATAAATCAGACAGAGACAAATACTGTAAAATAGCACTTATATGTGGAACCTGAAAAAGCCAAACTCATGGAAACAGAGAGTAGAATGGTGGGGAACTGGAGAGACATCAGTAAAGGGAAAAAACTTCCAGTTAGAAGATGAAAGTTTAAAAAAAAATTAAAAAAGAAAAAAGATGACAGCTCTGGGGATTTAATGCATAGCACTGCAATGATAGCTAACAGACAGTTCTATATTATATACCTGAAAGCTGCTAAAAGAGTAGATCTTGAATACAAAAAAGAAACAGTAGTTATGTGAAGTGATGGAGATGAATGATTATGGTAATAATCGTATTACAGTATACATGTGTACCAAATCAAGACATTGTACACCTTAAATTTACACAGTTTTATCTCAATAAAGTTGGAAATTTTCTTAAATAAAATAATTTTTCTTTTCATATATTTTCACAGTGTCTAAAATTTCTGAGATTTCTTGAAAACAACTTTAAAAGGAAAAAAGTGTTAGTAGAAAGGGCATGAGAGGCTGATGTATGAAGTTGGCCATGTTATTCAATTTATCTGAGACTCAGTTACTCTACTGAAGTGGAATTACTAATGTTGGTCTTTCAGGGTTAAGAAAACAAAGAAATGTAAGAAAAGTATTTACTGTTTTTCAGTCACTCAGTCATGTCTGACTCTTTGCAACCCCTTGGACTGCAGCACACCAGGTTCCACAGTCCTTCACCAACTCCCAGAGCTTGCCTAAACTCATGTCCACTGAGTCGGTGATGCCATCCAAACATCTCATCCACTGTCTTCCCCTTCTCCTACCTTCAATCTTTCATAGCATCAGGGTCTTTTCCAATGAGTCAGCTCTTCACATCAGATGGCAAAAGTATTGGAGTTTCAGCTTCAGCAACCATCCTTCCAATGAATATTCAGGACTGATTTCCTTTAGGATTGACTAGTTTGAACTCCTTGCAGTCCAAGGGACTCTCAAGAGTCTTCTCCAGCACCGCAGTTCAAAAGCATCAATTCTTTGCTGCTCAGCCTTCTTGACTGTCCAACTCTCACATCCATACACGACTACTGGAAAAACCAAAGCTTTGACTATACAGGCCTTTGCTGGCAAAGTAATGTCTCTGCATTTTAATACACCATCTAGATTTGTCATAGCTTTTCTTCCAAGGAGCAAGTGTCTTTTAATTTCATGGCAGCAGTCATTGTCCACAGTGATTTTGGAGTCCAAGAAAATAAAGTTAGTCACTGTTTCCATTGTTTCCCCATCTACTTGCCAGGAAGTGATGGGACCGTATGGCATGATCTTAGTTTTTTGAATGCTGAGTTTTAAGCCAACTTTCACTTTCATCAAGAGGCTCTTCAGTTCTTCGCTTTCTGCCATTAAGGTGGAGTACATCTGCATATCTGAGGTTATTGATATTTCTTTTGACAATCTTGATTCCAGCTTGTGTTTCATCCAGCCCAGCAATTTGCAAGATATATTCTGCATATAAGTTAAATAAGCAGGGTGACAATAAGACTTAACATACTCCCTTCCCAATTTGGAACCAGGCAGTTGTTTCATATCCAGTTCTAACTGTTGCTTGACCTGCATACAGGTTTCTCAGGAGGCAGGTAAGGCGATCTGGTATTCCCATCTGTTTAAGAATTTTCCACAGTTTGTTATGATCCATACAATCAAAGGCTTTAGCATAGTCAATGAAAAGTATAGCATTCAACTAATCTTTGGAATCTCTTATGACTTTTAAAAGCATACCTTAGGAAGTGCTTCTTCCATGTCACGCAGATGAATACTTGGAATATCTCCCCATATTTTAGTGAGAACAGCAAGAACAAAAGAAAGAATTTCCTGAGTAGACATATGATCTACTTTCCCACAAATCTGTGGGGATGTACTACCCCCAATAAAAAATAATTCTGCACACACTTCACAAATTCTATTCCTGAAACAATCTGTTATTTGGGAAAAGCCAAGTTCAACGAACATACCAGTAGTGTTGACTTAACTGTGTTTGGAGAATTAATTCTCTAAATTTGTGCTCACACTTCAGAGATGGGGGATAGTCAGGTATTTCTTTGTAGCTGTGCAGCTAGGACCTCAGAATTCAAAATCCAAGTCAACTCTTGAGAGAATTCTGTCTCTTTTTCAGTCACACGGAGACCACAATCTATGAGACTTTAAAGACAGTGGGATCTTGAAGCCCTTCTGGTAGATAAGCTGCATATGTAGAAGAAACACATTGAGATTATTCTTAGAGAACTTTTCTACTCTTTGAAGTTCATTATGGTTGTAAGAGCCCTTTGGGGACTGAAGGAATGGGAAACCCTAATATCCTAGGATGTTACTTCAAATTCTTTTCAGTCCCAGCCTTTTGAATTTCCAAAATATGTGGACCACCCTGGGTGACAGCTCTCTGGGTGGCTTTGGGAACATGTAGTTCCAAATCTGGGGAGCAGTTTAGTGCCTTAAGTGGCCATCCAGCTCAATGCAAGGCTGTGTAAGAGGTTGCCTGGCACATAAACTGGCAGAAAAGATAAAGCAAGCTTAAAGCTGAACACAGTTCAGAACTAAACAACATCATATGTGTTAAGAGCATATCACAAAGCCAAGCCTGTTCAAGGTACTCAATATAAAAGGCCAGTTGTTGTTTTTAGAAAGGTTAGGTTTGAGGCTCAGGTTGGGTTGAGGTTGAAATTGGCTTTAGTCTTGGTAATTGTGAAATATTTTGAATATTTTCCTGGTCTTGACAATCACAATCACACTTTGGATGCCAACCCACAGATATTTAAGATGCCAAACTGATGCTAACTCTTCAACTAGATTATGAATGTCTTTAACAATAAGACCTATATCTTAAAGGTTCTTTATCCTCACAACATCTGGCTCTGTGCTCTACACATAGAAAGCTCTTGATAAAAACTTAGCTTCCCTAACTTGTTCAAATTACAACCATATCCTCAAAGTTGCTCCCACGTCACTTTGTGAATCAGAAGAGTCGTGGGAACCTGAAGCCCCAGGTGCCTCTGCATCCCCAACTATCAGGCCATTTATTTGATTCTAGTCTATACAAGAAGCATCATTTGTGCAAATCAGCCTGCCAGGTGTTTCAAGTGAAGTGTGAAATAACTGATGGGACTGCCATCTTGAAAACTCTCATCAAAGTTCTTATACTTCAACCTCAAACTCTCACATCGTTGCATCTAAGGAGACTGCACAGTAGAGATATTTCCCAGAAGCTGGTGGAGAAGTGATATGGAGATTTCCCTGCTTATTAAAATAAAATAATAAAAACATAGCTCAGAAATCATTAGCTATCCATGATCCAGTCTCAATTGATCCGATGTATCTCAGTGTGAGCCCCACCTTGACATGTTGGCTTAACCTCTCCAGAGTGAACACTCAAGCAATGTTGACTCTACTTTCTTCTTAATGCTGACAACCACCCAGAGCAAGGAAAAACTTTAGTAAATGTCATGCAAAAGCAAAACACAACACCTCTTTGTGGTACCAATGAACATGGGAAAATGAGAGAGCATTGTGAAATTCTGGGAGCTGAGGTGCCTAATGAGTAGTTCCTGGTTATAAGGTGTTGTTTACGCCATTCAGTTGAGCCATCTCTTGCACACAAGGGTGTCTACAAGGTGTGCCTTGAGACTCAGTGGTAATTGTAGGGTGGCTGGAGGCCAGAACCTCAATGTCAAGCGAGAGCCAAAATTATACAGCCAAGCACCTATTAATCAGGATTAACTCCCAAGGATGCCAACTCTGGAATCTTCTTCACAAATAAGCATCTTTGTGCACACTTTTAAAAGAAAACAAAACACTCATTTGCTCAGACACCATCATCTGGTCCAGAAAAGATGCTTTTGCCCTGTCATGAAAACAAACCAATGGATGCCCGAAAAGAAGTCTGGGTGGGTCAAATGAAGCTTCCATTGCCCACCTAGTGGACTTGTTCTGAGTCCGCCTTCTCTCTCCATGACTTTAATTTACCTGGAAAATCTTGCTTGTGGTCAAGATAGAACACTGTCTCTAAAGTGAATAGAGAATTCGCATCATCTGACATATATTTAGGCCAGAGAGGCACTTTTATTTCAATTACCTACTTATTTCAACAAAACAGAAAGTTTTTAAAAACTCTACCAGGCTTAGGAATAAATTTTGTTTGCATACCTCAAAATATTGTTGCTCAGTCGCACAGTCATGTCTGACTCGTTGGGACTCCAAATTCTTTCCTACCTTTCCCACAGGCAGAGGAGCTAAGGGTTAGCTTAAGACTATAAAATCAGGCAGAAACCTCCTTTGAGGCAAAGCTTAAGTGGATGTAGGAACTCGGAGGTCCCGAATGTCATTAACTAAGTCTGGAGAGTCTCACAAGTCCAAGGTGGGTCCCGGTCACTAGCAAAGGCCTGCAGTATCTTCTTTGGTCTGTAGCTTCTATGTATGAACTCGTTAGGGTATGTGGGGGTGAAGGCAGCAGGGGGATTTCAGAGGTTTTGACATTTCTGAGTATCTTGGGTATTTTAATTTCCGTTTTCTTGTGCCTTTGCAATTAAGCTGTTTTCAAAATGGCTGCTTAGAAAGTTTGAAAGTTTTGGAGGAAAAACTTCAACATCCCACCCCCTCCTCCAAGGAAAATTATGGGCCCTCAGATGGGCAGCTGAGAGTCCGTGAGTCAATCCTATAGGGAAACCACCTGCGCTTCAGGTTGTCTGTATCTTAGAGAAGTAGTTTAGAGTGTTTATGCTGTAAACGAAGCACAGTGAATCAATTTGCAAATATTGAAGTTGGATAGTTCAGGAAATCTGCTCTTTGTTTTATTTAGATCTTTGTTTTGTTTTTTGTTTGTTTTTTTTTAAGGAATCTCATAGCTGATCACAATGATCAATATCTTATTTACAGAATATACCTATAGGACACAATGTAAAATATGACCTTTAATCTTAGGAGGCTGTGTGCAAATACCAAAGATATAAAGAATCTGCTTGATCAAAGTTACTCCACTAAGTTTTCTGATCTAACTTATATAAAACAGATTTTATGGATACCTGAGTTTTATTTTAATCTTTCATCCAAAGTACAGATAGACTTTTACTGAGTTCTATGTCTTAAAATTATAACTCTTCATTTTGATCAGACTTTGTAGTATACATAAATTAGCAAACATACACAGCATTTCACTGTTAAAAACAAGTTGTTTTAATGAAAACATAACCTACCTGAAAATCAAGCAGTATTTTTTGGGGGGAAAAGACATTGGGTGAACAGCAGTGTCTTATTGACATTAAAAACAGTTGACATAACTCTGCAAGGATGCTGAAATTTAACTTTTGTATGTTTTTATTATACCCAGAGTATCAAAGATAACAGAATTTATTCATAGAATGGCAGTCATTGAATTCAGTTTTCTGGTACAATTTTCTTCCCATATAAACTCATAAAAAATGTGATGGGTGAACCATTAGGAATGCTTAAAGCAGCCCCTGATGTATGCCTGCAGAGAAAGAACAGATAGATTGCAAAATGTTTATGCCTTTTACATTTTTTACAGTATTAATAAGGAAACACTGTGATTACCAATCAGAAAAGACTCCGGAGTGGTGCTTGTAAAGTGTACCGTTATAAAGATTTATATCTGTATCTGGGGAGTAATATGGAGCATTGATATTTTAAGGAGCTCAGTTCAAAATTCTCTTTATTCAATGAAAGCCTGAGAGAGTAAAATATCTTTTTTCCTGCAGCAAAAGTGTGGGTATTGTGGTTAGTTGATGATCTACATGGTAGGGGAAAATAGATTTGAACCCCCAAAATATTCACCAAAGGCTTGAAAATGCATTACAAGGGAGTTTTGCAACTTTTCAGCACAACTGTCAGTCACAATTGGAGGTGAAGGAGGTATGGGATTACCTACATTGGTTATTTCCTGACCAAGGCCCATGTAAAGAATGCAGAGTGATACAAATGAACTTACTTACAAAACAGAAATAGACTCACAGACATACAAAGCAAACATACGGTTACCAAAGGGGATAGTGGGTAGGGGGGATAAATTAGGAGTTTTGGATTAACATAAACACAGTACTATATATAAGTGGATAAGCAATAAGGACCTATTGTTTAACACAGGGAACTCCACTCAATATTCTGTAATACACTATATGGAAAAGAATCAGTAGAGTAAGCCAAAAAACTTACCTAAACCTCCAGAATGAGTGACTCTACATAAATATAAAATATCTAAAGCTATGGGGTCCAATACAGTAGCTACTAGGCATACATAGTTATTTCAGTTAAATTAAATTAAAGTTCAGTTCTTCGGTCACATTTAAGTGCTTGAGAGTGGTTACCATACCAGAAATACTAGTCCAGAGCTTCATTCCATGTTTCAGTTCAAGGTCATTTTCTTCACCTTTGTCTTTGGGGAAAAAAAAGTCACCACCTTTTATGTAGAAGTATTTTAAGATCATTATATCACCCCTAGATCATCCCTTGATCACCCCATTAATACCTGGGTTATTGATGCCGCCTGTGTGTGGCTCCCCTCTGCTCCTGGCTGACTCTATGTACCGACTCAATAGGCTCCCGCAGTTCTGAAGAAAGAGGTCAGGCAGAAAAGTGCATGCATGCCCACCTGGAATGCAAGGAGAGTCCTGAAAGGGTGCACCATCCATCAAAGCTGCGGCTGGTGTCAGAGAGGAGTCTAGGAGATGGGGCATGGTGCCCCGAGACCTTCTGCTGCACCACGTCACCTTCAATGCTGGTGCCTACATTTGAAGCTTATTTATCTTTGTCAAGGGCTTCCCAGCTGGTGCTGGTGGTAAAGAACCCACGTGCCAATGTAGGAGCTGCAAAAGACGTGGGTTGGATTCCTGGGTCGGGAAGATCCCCTGGAGGAGGGCATGGCAACCCACTCCAGTATCCTTGCCTGGAGAATCCCACGGACAGAGGAGCCTGGTGGGCTGCAACCCATCGGGTGACATGACTGAAGTGACTTAGCACTCATGCATATCTTTGTAAAGAATTTTGGCCATAGTCAATCAGGCAGTTTGAGGAGCTCAGTCAGCTCAGTTCAGTCACCCAGTTGTGTCCGACTCTTTGCGACCCCATGAACCGCAGCACACCAGCCCTCCCAGCCCGTCACCAACTCCTGGAGCTTACTCAAACTCTTGTCCATTGAGTCGAGTTCACAAATAGACATGATGCTATTGTTAACCATGGTTACCCTCTAGACTTTTCTCTTCCTGCACCATACCTGGAAAAAAGAGCTTAAATCATTAGACAGTGAAAGAGAAAGAAGGAGGAGGAGGAGGCGGAGGAAGGGAAAGCAGGAAGGAGAAGGGGAGAGAGAAGGATAAGAAGCCACTGGATACTGACTTGGTGTCATTCACAAATATTCTTTATCAGTGTGGTTGGGGAATTCAGTGAGGTGTTCCTGCAGGAGTGTCAGACGCCCTTCTCAGATTCAAAGTCCAACACTGCTTCAGAGCAGACAGCCAACACTGCACTGGGATTCGGAGCTCAGTCGTGGCTCCTCTTCCACACGGCCCCCCACCCACCCTCCTCAGCCTAGAGGTTCGTGCCGGAAAGCTGCGCTCTGGTGCTCAGGCTGCGCACCCCCAGAGTTCTCTGTTACAACCAGCCACTCCTGGGAAGAAGCCCCCCTCACCAATAAAGACGATGTGGTGTATACACACACACACAATGAAATATTACCCAACCACAAAAAAGAGCAAAGTGCTGCCATTCACAGCAAAATGGATGGACCTATAGTTTATCATAGTAAGTCAGTCAAACAGAAAGACAAGGAACATGTGATACCACTTATACGTGGGATCTAAAATCTGATACGAGTTAATTTTTTGACAAAATGGAAATAGACTCCCTATTTAGAGAACAGACATATGGCTACCAAAGGGGAAAAGGGGAAGGCATAAATTAGGAATTTGAGATTATCAGATACAAACTATTATATATAAAATGAATACATAACAAGGTTCTACTGCCTAGCAGTTTTTATAAGACACTCAATATCTTGTAATAACATATAATGGAAAACAATATGAAAAAGAACATATATGTGTATGTGTATATATATATCACTTTGCTGTACCCATGAACTAATATGACATTGTAAATCAACTAAACTTCAATTAAAAAAAGGTCTATCACCACTGAGTAGCATTTTTTTGTGATGTGGCTTTCTAAGACACTTGGGGAGGGCCCTGAGAATCTGCATTTATGGTGGGTGGGGGAGCTTCATGCCCTAGAAGGCAACATAAGCCCAGAACTGCTGCAGCAAGAGAACTCACCCTCTCCCGCAGCCTCATTTTCCCCACCTCTGCCTAGAGATAAGAACACTGGTAGAGAGCTCCAAAGATAAAGAGGCATTAGTTTGTTTTGAACCAAGAATAACCTTGGGTAAAATTGGCTCATTCTCTTATTAAATATTTCTTGAGCAACCACTAAGGGCCAGGCCTAGTGTTCCAGTGTATGCTGTATGGTGATGGCCAAAGCAGATACCGTCCTGACCTCAAGAAGTCTACAGTTCTAATGCAGAAGACATTCAAGAATCAAGTACACTTACGAATAAATAAGTGCAAAGTCTAATGAGCGTCACAAGGGAAAGGAACAAATCCTACATGACCAAGCCTCTGAAGGAAGTGACATAACCAGAAGCCTGAGGATGGGGTAGGAGGGGAAAAGAACATTCCAGGGAAAGGGGAGTTTACCTGAAGGTCACCTGGATAGGAGACAAGGGCGTCAGTAGCAGAGTGACCGGAGGAGTCTGGAGACAAAGGCAGTGGCTAGAACACATAAGGCCTTCTAGACATCCATCCTTTGTATCTCACAATTCTATAGCAAAATGCCACACTCCCAGTTCTTCATTTGTACTCGCGTAATTCTCATGTGCCTGCTCGAATAATAATAGCAATAACTAATATTGCCCAATACCTGCATGGCTCATAGAGGGCCTTCATACTAGCAGTTATCCATTTACTGTTACTGATATCATTAAATGTCAAAATCATAACATTTAAGGGACTTCCCTGGCTGTTCAGTGGTTAAGACTCTGCACTTGCAACACGGGGGATGTGAGTTCAGTGCCTGGTCAGGGAACTAAAATCCCATATGAATGGCCAAAAGATAAAAATAAAAATAAATGGTAGATAACTTATTTTAAAAAATGATAACATTTAAGGGCAATGCTTGGAACTTTGGATTATCTCAGTTAATTCTCAATGCAATACGTTATAGCAAGAGTCACTACATACCATTTTACAGATGAGGAAAGCAAAGCTGTCACAGGTTAAGAGTTGACCCAAAGACTGCACAGTTAATGTCCCAGGTGTATCTGATTCTAAAATCCATATTCTAGACTAAGGGTTGGCAAGCTACAGCCTGTGCGCCTAACACTGCCCGTCACCTGTTTCCATAGAAAGAGGATTTTTGGAACACAGCCATGCCCATTCATTTATGTATGGTCTATGGCTGTCTTCCCACCACAAGGGCAGACGTGAGTACTTGCAGCAGGGTCTGTGTGGCTCATAAAACCTAAACTATTTACTATCTGGACATTTACAGAAGAAGTTTGCTGACCTCTGCTCTAGACAGGACAAGAGCTTTTATGCAAAGACTCTTGGAATCCCCTAGGAATAAATTCTCTAAAATTGTAAGTGTCTACGCTGAGCTGGGTGCTTTTCTGAGGAAAAGGTCTATGGCTTTCATCAGATTCTCAAAAGAATTTAAGACTTAAAGATTAATCAAGAGCCCAACTGAGCCCAACTGAACTGGAGGAATTATTAGAACAGTGATCTTCAGACTGTGTGTGGTCCCCACACCCACAGCAAAGAACTTGCTGGGAACCTGTTAGAAATGCAAATTTCTACGAAATTAGAAATCCTGGGGGTGGGGCCTAACAATCTGTGCTTTAACAAGCCCCCCAGGTGGTTCTGAAGTTCTTTCAAGTTTAAGAACCTCAACTATCTAACCTTAAAAAATCAAAACAATTTCATATGGTGACAGATGGTTACCAGAATTATCAGAGCGAGCATTTTGCAATGTACTTAAATGTCCAGTCACTGTGTTATAAACCTGAATTTAATATAACATTGTACATCAACTATATACATCCGTGAAATAAAAGTCAAAACCAAAGTCAAAACATTGAATGCCAACACATCAGAACTCTGGGGTTTAACCATAATTTTTTATTTTTGCATTTTACAGAAAGAAAGAGTAAAAAGTGGCTTATTTGAACTGGTACTTGAAGTTGTCATCTTCTCCACTGGATCTGATTGTCAACTGCAGCTTTTAAAACTGAACATTTAAGTTCATCTGAGGTTTGAAATTAAAGGACATTGCAGCATTTGGCTTTCTTGCCTTTCCACATTGGACTCCCATTTAAACTGTGCACTGCTTGTTAATAGCCAACGAGGGTAAACCCCTCTGCAGACGCCACACCGTGAAAAACATACCAGAGACCACCATCTGGACCATTCTTTTTTAGTGACACACGTGACAAAATGGTCAAACATAAAAATTCACTGCCTTGGAACTAGAATTTTCCTCCAACACACTAGCTATGGTGAGTCTGCCTATCCCGGCCACCGCAGTCCACAAATGCACTTCTGGTCCAGATCTGGGAGGGCCCCCATCACGATCCCTCAGACCTTGCCCCACACTCCTCTCTGAATCATTTGTTCATTTCAGGACTATTTCTTTCTGGCTCTGAACTCATCAATGTGACTTCAGAGAAGAAAACGTTGTTGTTGCTGAATATTGTAGTTTTAAATGAAAAGGTGATTCTTAGGGAGACTTCCCCACAGTTTCCATTTTGACTACTTTCTTTTCATCCTTGGGAATTAAGAAGTAATTCCTGCCTGAGGAAAGTGGCCCACCTTCTGTATACTCACGCCTTTGGAGGGAAGCCTTGCTCTTGGTTTGGATGAGCTCATCCAGAGAGACGTCTACCTCCTGATGAACATGAACTTCACCAGCTGCCCAGTTCAACCGTAACTTCCCAGCATTGTCTTCCGGCTTCGGGCCCCATGCAGAGTTTTTCATTGTCTACACCTCTCCTGCGGTGATTCCAGAAGTTTCCCATAAACCTCCCTGACACCTGCATAATTTAATAATTATTATATCAATATTTAATTACCCTCCACCTGCATAATTTAAATCAATTTTTTTTGTGTGTGTGTGCTTCTTTTCTCCATTTGGAGCCCAGGGTGTATGAAGCAGGTGTGCTGAAGTTGAATGTGGTGCTTTCTGGAAGATTCCCTCTATCGCATTAACAAGACCTCACGGCCTGGAACAGGTGGGAAGCATTGTGTTTGGGTAATTAGTGTAGGTAACCCTGGTCTGGGAAGGACCCTTTCAGGGACTGAGTGGGATTTGCTCCGTGTTGATGCACATCAGCTAGAGGAGCAAAGTGCCCAGCACCACTAATTCCTTTCATGTACCCAGCAGCTTCCTACTTTCTATGTTTACTCACTCCTCCAGCACCATTTTCTTCAGAAGCCCACTAAAATCAGTATTCCTGCAAAAACTCCATTGCTGCCAAATTTCCTCCTATCTGAGGAGTAATACCGGCAAAGAGTACTAATAATGGTAAACAGTGCCAGGCACTGTTAATTACGTGATCCTCAGAACAGCCTTGTGAGAAGGTAGCATCCCCAGTTGACAGATGAGAAAACTAGGCCTAGATAATTTATCCAAGATTGCACAGTTAGGAAATAGTGGAACTGGGGTTTGAAACTGGCCGGGGTCCGGAGTTCATGCTGGTCACCGCAGGGGGCTCTGGTGCCTCCAAGAGACACCTCTGTCCTCTTCGGAGAAAGCTGCACTCTGACTGAAAGCAGCAGCCTCCCCCTAAGTATGGCGTCCCTGTGGCTCAGAGAGTAAAGAGTCTGCCTGCAGTGCGGGAGACCTGGGTTCAGTCCTTGGGTTGGTAGGATCCCCTGGAGAAGGAAATGGCAACCCACTCCAGGATTCTTGCCTAGAGAATCCCAAGGACAGAGGAGCCTAGCAGGCTACAGCCCATGGGGTTGCCAACAGTCAGAGAGAACTGAGCGATTAACACAACAATGAACATGGTAGCCAGCTCTCCCCCGGGTTTCCTGAACCACTTGCAACAGGATCTGAAGTATCTGTTAAACATGTCAAACCTTGGTTCCTTCTCCAGGTCCTCACTGAGAACTCCAGGGTGGGCCCCAAAGGGTCTGCAGGATGAACAAGCTTCAAGGCAAGCTGCTGCCCACCAAAAACTTTAAGGTAGTCGTTTAGTCGCTCAGTCCTGTCTGACTCTTGCAACCCCACAGACTGTAGACCACCAGGCTCCTCTGTCCATGGGATTCTCCAGGCAAGAATACTGGAGTGGGTTGCCATTTCCTTCTCCAGGGGATCTTCCCGACCCAGGGATCAAAGCGGGGTCTCCTGCATTGCTGGGAGACTCCTTACTGACTGAGCCATCAGGGAAGCCCAGAACCACTGACCCAGTCCCGGGAACTTTCTGAGGTTTTGTCGGTCATCACCTGGCCCTACAGGGCTTCTGTCTGTCTCCAGTGTTTACACACCCTTCTTTTGTTTGAATACAGAGAACAGACTGGGGGTCCCCGGGGCAGAGGATTCAGGGAGGGGCAGAGTGATGACTTGGGGTTAGCAGGTGTAAGCTTATGGAGAGAGAGTATGGATAAATAACAAGGTCCTACTGTATAGCATAGGGAGCTATGTTAAAAATCCTACAATAAACTATAATGGAAAAATATTCTTAAAAGAATATATATATATAGGCTTCCCTGGAGGCTCAGATAGTAAAGAATCTGCCTGCAGTGTGGCAGACCTGGGTTCAATTCCTGGGTTGGGAAGATCCCCTGGAGGACAGCATAGCAACCCACTCCAGTGTTCTTGCCTGGAAAATCCCATGGACAGAAGAGCCTGGGGGGGCTATAGCCCATTGGGTCGCAAAAGTCAGACACGACTCAGTGACTAAAACACCAGTATATGTATGTGTGTGTGTGTATGTATATATGTCTATATATACCATATACACGTATATATCTGAACCAGTTTGCTATACAGTAGCAATTAATTACATTGTAAGTCAACTATACTTCAATAAAAAGATAATAAAAAATAAAAGTTCTTCCATTTGAAACCTCTTCATTGGACAAGCCTACACCCACCTGCTGGAAGCCCCCACCAAGACAGGATTTGAAATAGACTTTAGACACTGTCCTGACCCTCCTTCCCACAGCATGCAGAAGGTCATGCCTTGAGACCCCAGAGGCTGTGCCCATCCTGCGCACGTCTGCGAGGAGCCACGGGCCGCGCTCAGCTGGCGTCAGCAGTGTGTGCAGAGTCACAGGCTCCGGAGCAGGGAGAGAAGAGAGACAGACACAGAGCAGGTGGAGCCGGCTCCCCGCCGGCCGGCACCAGGCTCCCCGGCTCCCGGGCCGGCTGGCGGGAGCAGAAGCGGCCCTCCCTCTCAGGGAGCTGCCCACTCCAGGAAAAAGTTTCTGTGTTTATAACAAGGCAGAGAGGGCGGGGGAAAGAAGTCCCTTTCTTCTTTTAGAAAAGTAACGCGGTGTGGCTTATTCTTATCTGCAGGCCCACATCTAACATTTGAAGCACCTGGAACGGGAGTGCCAATAGAGCCCCAGGGACCAAATGTCCAAATATTTAAAAGTCATGAATCAAAGAACAAACCATTACATCAAGTCTGTTTATTTTCTTGCCTGGACAAATATATTTTTGTAATGAACTCAAGGCCGCGCTTGGATTAGATCCCCAGGACCCCTGAGGTCAGTGTGGACCCTGGAGGTGGGGGGAACCTGGCCTTGAATTCTGACTCATGGCTTGTTCTCACCTGACCCCACTCCAGATTTATCTCAGCCCTGAGAGGCCCACACGTACAGGTGTGGACACAGGAGTCTGGAGGCCCGAGTGCTACCCACACTGCAAACAGCCATTCCAGGCCACCCCCCCAGACTGAGGGTGCATCCATCACTGAGGCAGTCCATCTTTGGGAAAATATGCCCACTGAGTCCTGGAAATGGGCAGAAAAATCCAAGATTCCCAAATCCAAACATCCAAAGGTGGCCTAGAAAGTATGAGTGACCAGAATCTCCTTTTTTTAATTTTTACTTTATATTGAAGTATTCAATTCAGTTCAGTCGCTCAGTCGTGTCCAACTCTTTGTGACTGCATGGACTGAAGCACGCCAGGCCTCCCTGTCCATCACCAGCTCCCGGAGTTTACCCAAACTCATGTCCATTAAGTCAGTGATGCCATCCAACCGCCTCATCCTCTGGTGTCCCCTTCTCTTCCTGCCCTCAGTCTTTCCCACCTTCAGGGTCTTTTTCCAATGAGTTAGTTCTTCACATCAGGTGGCCACAGTATTGGACTTTCAGCTTCAACATCAGTCCTTCCAATGAATAAACAGGACTGATCTCCTTTAGGATGGACTGGTTGGATCTCCTTGCAGTCCAAGGGACTCTCAAGAGTCTTCTCCAACACCACAATTCAAAAGCATCAATTCTTTGGCACTCAGCTTTCTTCATAGTCCAACTCTCACATCCATATATGACCACTAGAAAAACCATAGCCTTGACTAAATGGACCTTTGTTGGCAAAGTGATGTCTCTGCTTTTTAATATGCTGTCTAGGTTGGTCATAACTTTCCTTCCAAGGAGTAAGCTTCTTTTATTTTGTATTGGGGTAGAGCCAGTTAAGAGGACTTCCCTATAGCTCAAATTGTAAAGAATCTGCCTGCAGTGCAGGAGACCAGGGTTCAGTCCCTGGGTCGGGAAGATCCTCTGGAGAAGGGCATGGCAATCGACTCCAGTGTTCTTGTCTGGAGAATTCCAGGATAGAGGACCCTGGCAGACTATAATCCATGAGGTGGCAAAAAGTCGGACATGACTGAGTGACTAGCGCACACACGTGGCCAGTTATCAATGTTGTGACAGTTTCAGGGGAACAGCAAAGGGACTCAGTCACACATATACATGGATTGGTTCTCCCCCAAACCCCCGCCCATCAAGGCTGCCACCTAACACTGTTGCTCCCTCTTGTAAATTGCAAGAAACTGCCTTTTGCACCTTGGGTGCCTATCCCGAGGCCTTGTAGAGACTGCAGACCTCACAAACACACATTGATCACCTTCACAGAAAGAGGAGAGAAAAAGATAGGGAAAGGAAAACAAACAAAAATGACTCCTGCAAAAAGGAAAAGACTTTCCCTTCAGCCCAGAATCCTCTTTCTTCCTTCCCAGTTCCCCTGCTTATGCAAAATGATGGGCTCCAGGTGGGACTGTGCCATACAGGAGACATGCGATTTTCACCAAGTTACCAGACCTCCCCAAACCTGTTCCCCTACCTTGAAAAAGTAAGATGTCATGAGCCTGGACTTTGATGGAGTTTTTTACAACATTGGTCACAAAAGAAGTACTCACAAAAGCTAGCTTCCTTCCCTAAGGCCAAGAATTCCAATTGCCCAGTAAGCACAGAGCAGGCACAACCATAGCCAGTAGTTTAAGGCCTAAAATCCATTTAGGGCACAAAGCTATGGATATTTTGTCAGTGGGGGGTCGGGCCTAGCAGCAGATTCAGATTTTTTGAGTCCTAGAGCTTGTACAATCTGGGGAACTCATTACAAAAACAGACTATTTTACTTTGGCAAATTTTACCAAAAAATACAGCCATGTGAAACCATTGCTAGGACCCTCCCTGGGTCTTGGAAGGCAACTGAAAGGCCCTTGAGCTTTACTCATTTCACGATAAATCTCTCTGGTCAGGTTTCAGGGCAGAGATCTGAAAGGGCAGGAATTACAACTTGGTGTTTAGGACTAAACACGAGTCAATAAAGTTCAAGGTTTTCTCTCCCCCTGGGTCTTGCCTCCGTGGAGCTCTCGCTCTTTCTAGCACAGTTTCTGGGTGAATTCCTTTCCCTTCAACTGTCTGCAGTCAGAGTCCTTGCTCTCACTCATCACCTCCCAAAACCCCAGGGCAGCACCCTTTCTTGGCTGCTTTGTGATCAGTTGGCCTCTGAAAGGTTGTGTTCAAACCTGTCCCCATGCCCGCGGCTAGAGAAGTGGCTGGAAATCAGGAACCACACGTTGTGCTCTCCTGCTGGCCGGGGACTCGTTGAGCCCCTCAGGCAAACTGCCTGGGCTCTGGGTCTTGATTTTTCTCTCTGTAAAATGGGGCTGCCATGGGCACCGCCGCTGTACCCCCCTCCAGGAGTCCCAGGAGCACACGAGGAAACGAGGTCATACTTCTTGAAGACTTGGCGCTCTTGAGTGAAAATGCAGCTGAATTACAAGAAAAATGTATCAGAGCTGAGAGTTCATTTCTTTCTCCCTTTTTTTTTTTTTTTTTAACCAAAATATTCTGAGAGCAGAGTAAGCCAGAGCTTGCGTGTACAGCACTCAGCACCCACGGCTTGAGAAATGTTTATCTAAGGAGAACACGCCAAAGTGTGGTTAGAACAAAGGAAGGAATAAAAGGAAAGCAAGATCGTTATCAGATTTACCAACACTGAAGAGGGAAAAACAAGAGAGAGAAAGGCTGGAGGCTACCCTAACCAGAGAAGAGAAATAGAAGAGAACAGGGGCAAATGAGTAAACCTGGGCCCCGGTCTCAGAAATGTGCCCCCCTACCTCAGCCTTGGGATTATACTATCCTCCGAGATGCACATCTTAATGAAACTGAGTCCCTGGGAAGAAGGCTCACGCATGAGAGGAACCTTAGATAGTTTCCAGCAGAAACGAGATTAGCACCCAGTCTCTTGACTCTCCCTGAGAGGCCTTGCTCCTACACTATGCTGACGATGCAGGAAAAAATCCGCCAAGGAGAAATGTCTCCTGGTAAGCCGGCCTGTTCATTTCAAGCACATACGGCGCTGATATTATCAGAATGTTCAACTATTAGATCTTTGAGGTCTGCTTGCAATGAAATTGATTTGTAAGTAACAGCATCCAACTTGCTAGCAATTCATTAAACTCAGGAGCTTTGTGTTGGAGCTGAATTACCCTGCCCTCTAGGAGTGTATTGTTTTAGTTGAGGAAACAAGCGTAGCCTTGTCAAAAATGACCAATAACAGAGACAAGATTAACATTCATTAATGAAGGGTCCAGGGAGATGCTCTGGAAACATAATCATTTTGGAGGATGCCGGAGGTGGGGCTAGATATGGAAAACGAACTGGTGAATTTCAAGAGAGGAAATGAGAATCGTGCCCGATATCGAACTCTGTAGGCAAAGACCTAGAGAGAGGGACTGTAGGACAAGGGACAGGGAGTTCACCTGTCTGGCTAGATTTTAGGCTTTATGTCCAGAAAATAATGTACAAAGGTGGAAAGAGTGTGGGACCCAGATTGGGGTAGGCAAAATTAAATTTGAGCAAAGGGGAAAGAACTTGATCCTAGAGGTAAAAAGAACCATAGAGAGTTGGGCAAGGACAAGCTGAAAGTATTGGGGTCAATCTGGCTGTGGTATGCAGTAAGGATTTCAGGGTGAAGGACTAGCGGGGGGAGATTCACTCCATGGGGTGGCAGAGAGTCAGACATGACTGAGCGACTGGACTGAACAGAACTGAGGTGGGGAGACCTCTGCCAGGGCGTCCCTGGGGGCTCAGATGGTAGAGAGTTCACCTGCAGTGCGGGAGACCTGGGTTCAATTCCTGGGTGGGGAAAGTTCCCTGGAAGAGGGCATGGCAGCCCACTCCTGTATTCTGGCCTGGAGAATCCCATGGACAGAGGAGCCTGGTGGGCTACAGTCCACGGGGTCGCAGAGAGTTGGACATAACTGAACAACTCAGCACAGCGCCGTGGAGAAGGAAATCACCATATCCCAAGGACTGAAACAGCAGTGTTCCCACCAATCAGGAGTCTTACACCTTGAAAAGTCCAGGAATATCCCATTTGGAAGGGCTGTCCCCTGCAGAATTCTTTCAGGACAGTATTCACCTCCCAATGAGAAACTAAAATTGTCAGACAGACATAAAAATGAGGGGACTGAAGTCAGAATTAGCACCATTCAAAGTCTGACCCCAGCCTCCAGCCCCCAAACTCCCCAACACTAACCGCTGCCTCCAGGCAGAGCCAAGAGGAAGTCCGCGGCCGCGAGTGGCTGTTAGTGTCAGCCCGGGGGGCAGTTCCCCGGCCCAGCCGTGCCTCTTGCACAACCACAACTGTCAGTTGAAAAAGCAGGAAAGACACCTGGGGGGCTTCAACCTTAAAATAAGATCTGTGAGCACTTGCAAAAAACCATCCTCTGTGCAAGCTGCCTCTGAGTATGTGTTTATTCCTCTTTGTATGTTTTATTACTTCTACATCTCGGCAGCTACCAAAGTGAATGCATGAGTGGAATATGTTTTCATGGGATGTTTTATTTTTATTATGTTGTGTGTGTGTGTAAAAAATTAAGGTATCCAGGATTTGCATAGGAAGACTAAATAAAATGCCAATTCATAACTGTATCAGGGGAAAATGTAGCTCAAATTCAGGTTAGCCTTTGAACAATCAAGACATTATTTGTGTCTTTCCCTAAAATGTTGGTCTTTTCGTCCATCCAAATCTTGCTTATGCAAGTGCCCCTCTCTGTAAAGTATTCTGCGTCTCTCCATATATTGAAATTCCCACTGTCATTTGAATCCCTACTCTGCCTGCCGGCCTTCTCCTCCAAACCTTCCTCAGCACACGTCAGCCTCCACGGCACCTCCATAATACTGTTAAATTAACCCCCATAATATTGGTAAGTGCCTGCTGTTTTAACATCCTATCAAGAGTCCGTGAAACAGGTGCCTACCCTCAAAGAACTCACAATCCATTAGAAGAAATAACTGCACAAACAGCTAAGCCCTCCTAAAGCGTGCCCAGGCCCCTTAAGGACGCACATACTAACCACTGGCACTAAGTCTGCCTGGGGTCTCTGCTAGTGAAGCCGCCTCTAAGAGCTACATTCATACAATCTGATGCTCCTGTCTTCCGGTTGTAGCTGATTGGCCAATGAGGGGTCATAAAGCCAAAGACAGCCAATAAGAAGGTTGGCCAATGAGCAGGCAGGCCAATCAGAAGCTTAGGAAGCGGCTGGTCCCAAAGCATTCAGCCCACACAAAGTGGAACCAATCCAATTCCTATTCTTGGGAAATTAAAATAGAAAATATGGCAAGAGCATAGTAGAGATCAGCAGAGTAAAAGCTGGAAGGTAATGAGGTGGAAGCAGGACAGTCCTGATGGGCCTGGGTGAGCCAGCAAGGCCTCCAATAATAGTTCGTGTTTATTGAGTAGCTACTACATGCCAGGATTGGCTGTTTCTTCCCCACTTGATAGCTGAGAGGATTAGAGCCTTATAATTATAGTTATAGTTCATGAATTATAGTTCATGGATTATAGCCTTGAGGTAAAGGGGCTTATGTAACTCCATGAAGCTATGAGCCATGCCTCACAGGACCACCCAAGATGGGTGGATCATAGTGGAGAGTTTTGACAAAACATGGTCCACTGGAGGAGCAAATGGCAAACCACTCCAGTATTCTTGCCTCGAGAATGCCATGAACAGTATGAAAAGGCAAAAAGATATGACACTGGGAGATGAGCCTCCCAGGTCCAGTATGCTACTGAGGAAGAGTGTAGAAATAGCTCCAGAAAGAATGAAGCAGCTGAGCCAACGCAGAAATAATGCTCAGTTGTGGATGTGTCTGGTGGTCAAAGTAAAACCTGATGCTGTAAAGAGCAATACTGCATAGGAACATGGAATGTTAGGTCCATGAATCAAGGTAAATTGGAAGTGGTCAAGCAGGAGATGGCAAGAGTGAACACTGACATCTTAGGAATCAGTGAGTTAAAATGGATGGGAATGGGCAAATTTAATTCAGATGACCATTATATCCACTATTGTGGGCAAGATCCCTTAGAAGTAATGGAGTAGTCCTCATAGTCAACAAAAGAGAGTGAAATGCAGTACTTAGCTGTAGTCTCAAAACCAACAGAATGGTTTTGGTTCATTCCAAGGCAAACCATTCAATATCACAGTAATCCAAATCTGTGCCCTAATCAATAAGCTGAAGAAGGTGAAGTTGACTAGTTCTATGAAAACCTGGAAGACCTTCTAGAACTAACACCAGGAAAAAAATGTACTTTTCATCATAGGGGACTGGAATGCAAAAGTAGGAAGTCAAGGGATGCCTGGAGTAACAGAAAAGTTTGGCCTTGGAGTTAAAAAATGAAACAGGGCAAAGAGAACACACTGATAGTAGCAAACACCGTCTTCCAACAACACAAGAGACAGGCAACTCTACATATGGACGTCACCAGATGGTCAATACCAAAATCAGACTGATTATATTCTTTGCAGCCGAAGATGGAGAATTTCTATACAGTCAGCAAAAACAAGACCTGGAGCTGACTGTGGCTCAGATTATGAACTTCGTATTGCCAAATTCAGACTTAAATTGAAGAAAGTAGGGAAAACCACTAGACCATTCAGGTATGACCTAAATCCCCCAAGATTATACAGTGGAGGTGATGACTAGATTCAAGGGATAAGATCTGGTAGACAGAGTGCCTGAAGAACTATGCATGGAGGTTCATAACATTGTACAGGAGGCAGTGACCAAAGTTATCCCAAATAAAAAGAAATGCAAGAAGGCAAAGTGGTTGTCTGAGAAGGCTTTACAAAGAGCTGAGGAGAGAATGGTAAAATAACAGAGAAAGGGAAAGATATACCCAACTGAATGCAGAGTTCCAGAGAATAGCAAGGAGAGAAAAGAAAGCTTTCTTAAGTGAACAATGAAAGAAATAGAGGAAAACAATGAGTGGATAAGATTAGAAATCTCTTCCCCAAAATTGGTGATATCTAGGGAACATTTCATGCAAGGATGGGCATGATAAAGGACAGATATAATAAGGATCTAATAGAAGTAGAAGAGATTAAGAACAGGCACAAGAATACACAGAAGAACTACACAAAAAAGTCTTAATGATCTGGATAACCATGAGCCAGACATCCTGGAGTGTGAAATCAAGTGGGTCTTGGGAAAAATTACTATGAACAAAACTAGTAACCATGAGCCAGACATCCTGGAGTGTGAAATCAAGTGGGTCTTGGGAAAAATTACTATGAACAAAACTAGTGGAGGTGATGAAATTCCAGTTAAGCTACTGAAAATCCTAAAAGATGATGCTGTTAAAGTGCTGCACTCAATATGTCAGCAAATTTGGAAAACTCATCAGTGGCCACAGTACCGGAATGGGTCAGTTTTTATTTCAATCCCAAACAAGGGCAATGCTAAAAATGTTCAAACTACCATATAATTGTGCTCATTTCACATGATAGCAAGGTAATGCTCAAAATCCTCAAGCCAGATTTCAGCAATACATGAACCAAGAACTTCCAGATGTACAATCTGGGTTTAGAAAAGGCAGAGGAACCAGAGATCAAATTGCCAACCATTCATTGGATCATAGAGAGAGCAAGAGAGTTCCAGAAAAAGATCTACTTTTGCTTCATTGACTATGCTAAAGCCTTTGACTGTGTGGACTACAACAAACTGTGGAAAATTCTTAAAGAGATGGGAATATCAGACCACCTGACCTGCTTCCTGAGAAATCTGTATGCAGGTAAAGAAGCACCAGTTAGAACCAGACATGGAACAACAGACTGGTTCAAACTGGGAAAGGAATACATCAAGGCTGTATATTGTCACCCTGTTTAACTTCTATGCAGAGTACATCATGCAAAATGCCAGGCTGAATGACTCACTAGCTGGAATCAAGATTTCCAGGAGAAATATCAACAACCTCAGTTATGGGGATGATACCAGTCTTATGTCAGAAATTGACGAGGAACCAAAGAGACTCTTGGTGGGGGTGAAAGATGAGAGTGAAAAAGTTGGCTTGAAACTCAATATTCAAAGAATTAAGATCATAGCATCTGGTCCCATCACTTCACGGCAAAAAGAAGGGGAAAAAATAAGAGCAGTAACAGATTTTATTTTCTTAGGCTCTAAAATCACTGTAGACAGTGACTGTTGCCATGAAATTAAAATACATTTGCTCCATGGAAGGAAGCCATGACAAACCTTGACAGCATATTAAAAAACAGAGACATTACTTTGCCGACAAAGGTCTATCTAGTCAAAGCCATGATTTTTCCAGTAGTCATGTATGGATGTGAGAGTTGGAAAAGGCTCTTGAGAGTCCCTTGGACTGCAAGGAAATCCAACCAGTCCACCCTAAAGATCAGTCCTGGGTGTTCACTGGAAGGACTGATGCTGATGATGAAGCTGAAGCTCCAATACTTTGGCCACCTGATGTGAAGAACTGACACATTTGAAAAGACCCTGATGCTGGGAAAGATTGAAGGCAGGAGGAGAAGGGGAAGACAGAGGATGAGATGGTTGGATGGCATCACCGACTCGATGGACATCAGTTTGAGGAAACTCTGAGAGATAGTGAAGGGGAGGGAAGTCTGGTGAACTGCAATACATGGGGTCACAAAGAGTCAGATACAGCTTAACAACTGAACAACAACAGCTGTGGAAGCTAGGACTTAGATGAATAATAATATCACTTTCTTTCGGTCTCAATTCAAATATCCCCTCCTGACACAAAACCACACTATCTAAAATAACTTCCCTTCTCACCACCTGGCCCTCCCAGTTCACCCTGTTTATGTCACTACTCAAAAGTGTGGTCCATGGACCCACAGCATCAGTTACCAACTGGAAACTTTTATTTTTTAGATATTGGTTTGTTTTTATTATCTAGCCTCGCCACATGGCATTGGGATCTTAGGTCCCTGGCCAGGGATTGAACCCATGCCCCCTGCCTTGAAAGTGCAGTCTTAACCACTGGACAACCAGGGAAGTCCCCAGTTGTGAACTGTTTACAAATGCAACATCTCGACCCCTCCCAAGACCCACTGAATCATAATCTGCATTTTAACAGGATTCCCAGATGATTTATTTCCAACTAAAGTTTGAGAAGTACTTTATGTTATTTTATGTCACTTACATTAATTTATATTGCTTATAACAGCCTGCAACTTTTAAATTAATTATTTATTATCCATTTCCTCTAATAAGATGGCAAGTCCCATTGTTGCTGGGGTTTTGTTTGTCCCTGACCACCTCTTTATCCCCAGAACTTAAAACACACTTTTGGCATTTCAAAAATACTGGTTGAATGAAGAAATGAAGGCACAATTTTGCCCAGGTTCTCACAACTAACAGCTGAAACTGCTACCCAAGACCCCAAAACCCAGCAGATGGCTCCCTGTTTTAAGTCCTCCTGCCTCCAACATCTGGAAATGCTACAGGCTGAGGGCTCACAGCTGAGCCCCTCTCTGGGAACGGGCTTGGCCGCCTCACCCACAATCACACCCCCTTCTCGGGGGCAGCCTGCTCCCAAGGACTAGCTGGAAAGGGGCATTCTGAGACTCAGCCCCTCTTCCCCCAACTCAGGGCCGCTCTGAAGGGGCATTGCTGCTCCAGAGGTCCCCGTGGGATGGGCTGGGGCCTTGGAGTTACTACGTGTCATCCCAGCTTCTCCCTCAGTCCAGTCCTGTTTCCTCTCCTGTCTCACAGAAATCGATCCCAAGGGTACTCTCCCCTCCAAAAAAAAAAAAAAAACACAAATTTCTGTGCCCAAACCTCCATCTCAGAGTCTGTTTCTGGGAAATCCAATCCGAGCCCAACTGACACACGGCAGGTGTCATTCATTGACGGGGAGCCCTGGGATGAGAGTCCAGGTTCCAGAAAGGACAGTTTTCCTCCTCCGCAGCCCCAGGACCTGCCATCATGTAAAGAAGCCTCGTTCCTGCAATGAAAGCAACTAAGTCAGAAAGGTGGGAGGAGGAGTCCTTGAAAGTTCATAGGCAGTGAGACTGATGGCAACCAGGGGTAAGAGAGGCTTCTAATTGTGAAAAGTAGTGCTTCCAGTGCAAGATTTTAAATCAGGCAGCAGAATAACTTTAAAAGCAGTGGGTACAAAGAACACATGTCATAAATACTCAATAGGGCACGAAGCACCAGAAATAAACATGAAAACTAAAGTCTAAAGAAAGAAAAATGAATGTTTTTTTTCCCTACTGAAAGTATGAATTAGTTTTTGTGTTTTATACATAAGTAATACAACACCCTCAAACTGTAAACTCAGTGTTGGAAAGTGGGTGAATTAACCTCGAATAATATCCAAAAGAGTTTTTAGTGACCAAAGTGCTTAACAGACCTACAAGTTGATTCCAATCAATAGAAAAACAAAATAGTTACACAAGCAGGCACTTCAATGGTGTCCAACTCTTTGCAACCCTATGGACTGTAGCCCACCAGGCTCCTCTGTCCATGCAATTCTCTAGGCAAGAACACTGGAGTGAGTTGCCATGCCCTCCTCCAGGGGATCTTCCCAACCAAGGAATCAAACCCAAGTCTCTTGTGTCTCCTGCATTGATAGGCGGGTTCTTTATCACTAACACTACCTGGGAAACACAATTACACAAGACTGGTGTCTAAATAATGGTACAATGTAAACCATCTGTTAATGGATTTGTTATCTCATGAGTCTTTGAGACACAACTTCTGGTTACCATTATATTTGATATAACTAAAACCTAGGGGTAGCAATTTATGAAACCCAGCTCTTGAGACATTGGATATAAATTAACAAAGTGTAGTCCCCAAGAAAAAGAAATGCAAAAAGGCAAAATGGCTGTCTGAGGAGGCCTTACACACATCTGTGAAAAGAAAAGAAGCAAAAAGCAAAGGAGAAAAGGAAAGATATACCCATCTGAATGCAGAGTTCCAAAGAATAGCAAGGAGAGATAAGAAAGCCTTACTCAGCGATCAATGCAAAGAAATAGAGGAAAACAATAGAATGGGAAAGACTAGCGATCTCTTCAAGAAAATTAGAGATACAAGACAACATTTCATGCAAAGATGGCTCAATAAAGGACAGAAATGGTATGGACCTAACAGAAGCAGAAGATATTAAAAAGAGGTGGCAAGAATACACAGAAGAACTATACAAAAAAGATCTTCACAACCCAGATAATCATGATGGTGTGATCACTCACCTAGAGCAAGACATCCTGTAATGTGAAGTCAAGTGGGCCTTAGGAAGCATCACTATGAACAAAACTAGTGAAAGTGATGGAATTCCAGTTGAGCTATTCCAAATCCTGAAAGATGACACTGTGAAAATGCTGCACTCAATATGCCAGCAAATTTGGAAAACTCAGCAGTGGCCACAGGACTGGAAAAGGGCAGCTTTCATTCCAATCCCAAAGAAAGGCAATGCCAAAGAATGCGCAAACTACCACACAATTGCATTCATCTCACACGCTAGTAAAGTAATGCTCAAAATTCTCCAAGCCAGGCTTCAGCAAGACGTGAACCATGAACTTCCAGATGTTCAAGCTGGTTTTAGAAAAGGCAGAGGAACCAGAGATCAAATTACCAACATCCACTGGATCATCAAAAAAGCAAGAGAGTTCCAGAAAAACATCTGCTTATGCTTTATTTCTGCTTTATTGACTATGCCAAAACCTTTGACTGTGTGGATCACAATAAACTGTGGAAAATTCTGAAAGAGAAGGGAATACCAGACCATCTGACCTGCCTCTTGAGAAATCTGTGTACAGATCAGGAAGCAACAGTTAAAACTGGACATGGAACAATGGACTGGTTCCAAATAGGAAAAGAAGTATGTCAAGACTATATATTGTCACCCTGCTTATTTAACTTATATGCAGAGTAGATCATGAGAAACGCTGGGCTGGAAGAAGCACAAGCTGGAATCAAGATTGCTGGGAGAAATATCAATAACCTCAGATATGCAGATGACACCACCCTTATGGCAGAAAGTGAAGAAGAACTAAAGAGGCTCTTGATGAAAGTGAAAGTGGAGTGTGAAAAAGTTGGCTTAAAGCTCAACATTCAGAAAACTAAGATCATGGCATCCGGTCCCATCACTTCATGGCAAGTAGATGGGGAAACAGTGGCTGATTTCATTTTGGGGGGCTCCAAAATCACTGCAGATGGTGATTGCAGCCACGAAATTAAAAGATGCTTACTCCCTGAAAGGAAAATTATGACCAACCTAGACAGCATATTAAAGAGCAGAGACATTACTTTGTCAACAAAGGTCCATCTAGTCAAGGCTATGGTTTTTCCATTGGTCATGTATGGGTATGAGAGTTGGACTATAAAGAAATCTGAGTGTCGAAGAATGGATGTTTTTGAACTGTGGTCTTGGAGAAGACTCTTGAGAGTCCCTTGGACTGTAAGGAGATCCAACCGGTCCATCCTAATGGAAATCAGTCCTGAGTGTTCATTGGAAGGACTGATGTTGAAGCTGAAACTCCAATAATTGGGCCACCTGATGTGAAGAGCTGACTCATTTGAAAAGACCCTGCTGCTGGGAAAGATTGAGGGCAGGAGGATAAGGGGACGACAGAGGATGAGATGGTTGGATGGCATCACTGACTCAATGGAGATGAGTTTGAGTAAACTCCGGGAGTTGGTGATGGACAGGGAGGCCTGGTGTGCTGTGGTCCATGGGGTCTTGAAGGGTCAGACACGACTGAGCGACTGAACTGAACTGAGTGAGCCTGAGAGACAAAAAACAAATGGGATGAGCCATACAGTTGCCCTAGATTACTGCCTGGAGAAAGTTTGGAAGCTGTGGCACAGGAAGGGTAACTCCGGGCAGAGCCCAAGTTGAAGAGACAGAGCTGGGAGTATGTGACACCAGGGCTGATAGAACTCACAGGGCAGACAGTCAGAGAGGGGCACTCTGCCCAGGGAAGCCTCCACAGACCTGCAGATGGTCCCTCACAGGTATTCAGTCAAGGGTTAACCAGTGTATGTGTGTCAAGAGTCGAAAGAAAACAGTGCCCAGTAGCAGCCAGAAAGGCATCCTACATGAAGCACAGCTCTGGTCCCACTAACAGAGCTTAAGGGGCATACTCAAAGGATGAAACTGGCTCAAAGGAGCTTAACCAGGTCTCAGAACAAAAGTCAGAAATACAGAAATCACAAAAGTGTCCAGCACCCAACAATATTCACAATGGCTGGCATCAAATCAAAACTTACCAAACACAGAAAGAAACAGAAAATGCAACTCATCTGGGTCAATTGAAACTGACTCAGAATGACACAGATGATAGAATTAGTAGACGAGGACATTAAAGCTGATAGTGTAACTGCATTCCATATGTTTCAAAAGCCAGAGGAAAGACTGAGAGTGTGAAGCAGAGACACAGAAGATATCTAAAAAGTCAAACTTCTAGAAATAAAACGCAGTGGACCAAAGAATGAGGTTTGCACTCAGGCTCTTCAAATGTCTTTGTGTACTCTTCCTGGAGAAATGAAAGCTCAACCAGCATTTCTCTCCTTCACCCTCCTCCACCCTCCATGAGGAGAGACCTGTAGGGCTTCTATTTTTACCTGTTCAGCAAAGGCAGCCCCCAGCTTCCTACAGAGCTTGGAGCTCCGAGTTGTATGAAGTAAGACCAGCTGCCACAATGGGGCACCAGGGCCCTTCTTGTCCAGCAGCTGGCTCCAGGCAGGACAAGGGATGAGAGGCGAGGGGACATTAGCTCTGGTCCTTTCTGCCCTCAAGTTGCTGTGTGTCTCTGGGCAATCTAAGTCTTTGGAACCACAGTTTCTTAAACTGCAAACTAATGATGATAACAGTATTAATAAATCTTACTTTGTAAGATTGTTGTAACAATTCAGTGACATTTGATGCATCTAAAAGTTCTTTGTAAAGTCCCCATATTTGTGATTATTTTCACACACCACGAAAACCAGGAGATAAGCACCAGCATCTGCGGGGATGCCACACGCCTTCCTCAACCCCTACCCCATGCATAAGAATCTCTTTATCATCTTCATTTTTTTACTGTCATGCCTCTGACTTTCCTTAAGTCTTCTTTGTTTTGTCATTGTTGTTCAGTCACTAAGTGAAACTCACCCAGTCGTGTCTGACTCTTTGCGACCCTATGAACTGTAGGCCACCAGGCTCCTCCATCCATGGAATTCTCCAGGAAAGAATACTGGAGTTGGTAGCCATTTCCTTCTCCAGGGGATCTTCTCAACCCAGGGATCAAACCCAGGTCTCCTACATTGAAGGCAGATTCTTTACCATCTGAATCACCAGGGACGCCCTTAGTGTTCAGGGCTAAGTGTCCAGTTCGTGTCCAACTGTTTGTGTCCCCGTGGACTGCAGCACGCGAGGTTTCCCTGTCCTCCACTATCTCCCAGAGTTTGCTAAGATCCATGTCCATTGAGTCAGTGATGCCATCCAACCATCCCATCCTCTGCCACCCCCTTCTCCTTTTGCCTCCCATATTTCCCAGCACTGAGGCTTCTTAGGTCATAGTTGAGAGGGGAAAGGAAGGCATTATTTGAACAGCTAACTAAGAATAGGAGAAAAATGTTTAGAGCTTCCTATTTTGGTTCTCCATGTAGTGCAACAAACCACTCCAAACCTCATGGCATCAAACAACTACCTTATTATGCTCACTGGTCCTGTTGGGATTGGACTGTGCTCAGTAGGGAGGGCTTGTCTAAGTGGACTTGAACTGCTGTGGGCTGGAGTCATCCAAAAGCTGCTTCTCTCACGTGTCTACACCTGAACAGAGATGATTCAAAAACTGGGCTCTGCTGAGATCACTGTCCAGAGCATGGGCTTGGGCTTATCGCATGAGGTCTGGATTACAAGAAGGGTCATCCAGAGAGGGAATGTCGTGGGAGAAGCACATGAAAGGTGTGATGGTTATCACTTAGTCTTTACAGTCCAGTATTGGTAGAAGCACTCACAAGGCTATGTAGGCTCAATGGGAGGGGACACAGACTCCCTCTCACTAGGAGAAATTGCAAAATATTTGGGGCCATGTTTTTAAAGTGCCAAACTTGCTATGTAAATTCTGCACAACAAAAGTAATGTTAAGGCTCATGCAAGTTCCCAGGACAAACGATGGCCAATGGCGCCATCTTTCCCTAGACCAATCTAGCCCAATAAAATGTTATCTCCAATAGTCCATCCTTCTTGATTATCTGGATCATTGCTTATATTAATCACTTTGCACTGTCACTGAGGATTGCCAAGTTCAGTGTAGTATCAAGCATGGAAATCAGGTCTGCCTTGTCAGAAGTATAGCATGCAAAGCTTCCTGCAAAACAGTGAACAAGATGGAACCAATTGCAGGTTTGCCCTCTGACTTTCATTCAAATGACTCTAAGACACCAAAAAAAAAAAAGAAAGGAAGAAACTGATTTTTCCCAAAGCAAAATGAAAATCTCAGAAAATTTTAACAGGCAGTATGTTGTATTAGAATCCCTGGTCTTCAGGGGCTACTCCAAAAAAAGTCAAGGTGAATAAAAGTGTTTGTACAATAAGTAACATAAGTAAAAACAGGCCTGTTTCTGCAGGTATTAGGTTTGAGACTTCCCAAGTTTTACAGAAAGAATGACAAGGCTGGTCTGAATTAGGATTCTGGCTTGATATTTATTGTAGCATTGCGTGGGATGTGTTAGGATGCAAAGATGTCCTACAAAGTTAGCATAAGAGTTTAGGGAAAACTCTGCCCACAAGGAACTGGTCACCCCCAAAGGCTGAGCTCAAGCAACTGAAGGCCCTGGAATGACAGTGTGGGAAGCCCTGCTACTTTGGTTTGGTTTGATCGAAAATAAAGCCTTTGACTTAGAGCAACAAGCAGAATCACCAAGAGTGATAGCACTTGTGAAAAGAAGAGAGGTGTTTCTGGGCTCCAGCACTGGGGGAGCTCACCTCACAGCTGGCTCTTTTAACAAAGATGAACCAGTGATGCCTTTCAGCATTTTATTTATCCCTATAGTGTGTGTGCAGACCAGTGACTCTGAAATGCACCACAAGGTGTTGGGCAGAGATGTGAGCACTCGAATAGATCCATCTGGATCTGAATTCTAATTACCGACTAGCTATGCGACCTTGTCTCCCCTAAGTTTTAGCATCCTTGCCCGGATGGTGGGTGAAAATAATGTTAGCTCTCTCGTGGGGTTGCTGACAATGTATGTAAAAATCTGATATAGTATAATTCATTAAAGATGTATCCTTAAGTCTGAGTTTATTATTTTATCTTCTTACAGGTTCTATTAGCTTCATTTTGTAAAGACAATATATGCACATTATAGAAAAATTTGAAAATTAGAGAAACATGCACGGAAAAACAAGAGTCACCCAGAATCCCGCCACCCAGAAGCAATTTGTGTCAACACATCAAATATATTTCATTTAGTTTTTCTGTAATGTGTTTTCTCTCCCTGAGATCTCACTGGGGGTATAATTTTTCAGGCTGTATTTTCCCCTTCTCATCCTAGAATCAATATTTTCCACTTAACTAAAAATCCTCCCTGAATGTCCTTTTGAACAGTTGTGTAGGTTTCCACTATACAGCCATCAGACTTTTAACTATAAAACAAAGATTTCTCTAGAACAACAAAAAAGCTTCCATCCTTTTCCTTGGGAGTCAAGAGACTGAGAGTCACTTGCATTGCGGGGGCTGCGTGTGTGGGCTATAGACTTCAGACAGCCACAGCAGCACAGGTTTTAAGACAGAAAAGCCTTGTTACAACATAGCCCTAGATCAGTCTGCCCCCTTAAGGATTGTGGTCTTAGCCCCTAGACCGGTTTTCCAGATTTTAAAGTGAATTCTTGCCTAATCTTCTTGACAACATTACAAACCTGTGACTCTCACAAAGGAATGCTTTCAATTTTATGATGCTTCACTAAAGTATTTTCTGTCACTTATAATCCTGAAAAATCTTTTTTTAGGAAATATAAGAAAGTATGGTTGTTGTGGTTAAAAACTGCTTTCCTGCCCATCACAAATAAAGCTATTTTCTTCTCTTAAGTGTTCTGAGAAATCAGCAGGTAACTAAGGGAAGATATTTATTAATAAACATATGTACACGCTGCAATTACTGGATATACATGAATGAACATATGTATTTCTGCTCACACAGTGTTGGTCATTGGCTGGACTGGCTTTCTGTTCAACAAGGCTAAATTCTTAATTGCCCTTCTTTGTTTTGACCACTCTTGCCTAAATATTTACTGCTCCAGAGAAGTGTTTTCTATGTTTGTCATTAAAGCCTCTTCCACTCCGGGTTAGGGTCTGTGTCCTTCCCAGGCCACCGAGACCAAACAGAAAAGGCCTGGCAATGCAAACGGTCCCTGAATTATGATGCCTATTACTTTTTATTAGTAGTAAAAACAAAAAGAAGCAAGGAACAATTCTATTTATGCAGAGCACTTAGAACATAAATAATAATAAAATGCTGAAACTCTAAAACTACTTACACAATATTAATTTAATTCTAATAAAAAGTAGCTTTAGGTCTTGCCTCTGTGATAGCAAATGTGATGCAGTTTCGTTGTCATCCAATATTTATACCCAAAAAACATTTTTGGTTTAGGAAATAAAGTAGTGATAAAAAATTACAGTCTTTGAATATTGGGCTTTGACTAGTCCCCTGCTGCCCTTTATTGTATGTTTCAGTAAAATACAGTACATCTTGCTGTTTTATTTCATTGTTTGTGGCCCGTGCAAAATCCTATTGTCCAGCTGCCCAGCGTAAATGAACAACAAATCAGAAGAACCAGAGAGACACTTTAACTGATTAAACTGGATCTGGAATTTTCCTTTTACTGCTGAATTATCACCTTATTGCAATTATTTTTGCACACTGTGATTCTTTTTATACATTGTGATTATTTCTGCAAAATTCAGGGGAGACGTCAGTCAGAGGGCTTAGGTTGTAGTGCTCCATCTTCAAATCTCAAGCCCACTACAGAATTCAATTTTTATATTCTAAAAGTATGTTGTTTTCTCCCCAAAATTATTTACATCAGCTGATTAGTAGAGCTTGAGTAATCAGGTCTTTAAAAAAATTGTTTTTTATTTTATTCAAGTTTCATCATGACTTTTTCTGTAAAAGCTATTTGGCTTAAGGAACTTTATCATAATGTGAAGGCAAGCAACATTATCTTGTTACAAAACAACATAAAAGACAAAATAGAATGGGATATAATTCATATCTCACCCACAGAGTGATTTAGAGCTAGATAAATGGGTTATGGCGCATGTGTACAAGTGCAGAAAATATTAGTGCAATCAAGTTTGGGATATAAAAATTAACACATGAAAACACTTTTGCTACAGTTAAAGACCTCTTTTAGAGGTACCTAATAAAGAATATACACCATCTGAAAATGAAGGATATATATGGTTTCAACCAGTATCAAAGATACCTTGATCAAGTCCAAGCATATACAAAGCAGAAAGCCAGAGCAGCCACGTATGGATGCACGAATTGTGCACTGCACAACTCCAGGGGGCGCCATTCATGTAGAACGATGCCTTGATTAGGTTTCAATAATTTTGTGCCTTCTGTTTAGGAACATATTATTGTGAAAAAGTTCAAACAGAATTTACTTTTTTAGGACCTGAGATAAAAAGTGTTTCTGAGTCAAAGTAAACAGATATGTATTAAATCCACTGAGTTTTGTTGGCTACACAAGAAGAAAATAAAATTTCTACATTAGAGGGGCCTACTTACACTTACACTTAAATGGATTCTTAAGGTATACAAGAGAGCAATTGTGCAATGCTTCGGAACGTTCATTACCAAGAGACAATTAATGTGCTGTCACATATGGTCATTTTCCAGACTTAAAAGTGACTCTGGTCAGAGTTCCCGCTGTTCAGTGATACTGGAGTAGCCTTTATTTGTACTTAAAAGTAATCAAATGACATTTTTTTCCCCCAAAATTATACTATGCAGCTTTGTCACCAATTAGGACTCACTTTTTTTTTAACTTCACATTTTAATTAATAAAGTTTAAGTGCATCTGGGGAAGGAACTCACATAGTTAAAGTTTCATTCTAATATTAATAAAAGAAAGTAAAACTTCAGATGTAAAAGCAATTTAGATGGCAAGGTTTTACCTACAGTGCGATTTCTACTGAGTTTGTCAAGGTCTCTTCTTACTTTAAAATATACACATATAAGTATATATAAATGCAAAAATATATATCTGGTCTTATCACCTGCTATTTATAGGCAAATATTTAAAGCTTCTGAATGATTAAATCTCAAGTAACCTACACATGTTAACGTATGCTGGAGAAGGGTTTTTGACTGTCGTCTTTCATGACTTTGGCTTCCGCGGACTGAACAAACTTGCCTGGACTACAGCTGATGCCAACTGCTCAATCATAACATTAGGATCAATTCAAGATGCACATCCTAAATGCAAAGCAACTCTGCCATAGTTGGGCAGGTTCAAATCTTTCCCCACAGACCTTTAGCTAGGCTTATGGTTGACACACCCGCTACACACGCAGCCAGGAGAATCCAACCCCCTTTTTGGGGACACACACAGGCATTCAGATATTCGACCTGTCAGCTTGTGAGGAAAAGTCATGAACTCCTCTTTTGTGGTGAGGGATATATGGATTATATAATTCAATTTAAGAAAAGAAGGAAAGGAAGAATTCCTTTGCAGAACAGGCTCCCGTCTGTTGGCATATTTGTGGCATGGATATTGCTAGAATTCTCAGAGTGCTGGGGTGCAGGCAAATGATTAACACGTCTCCATAAATCACCGCAGATTTAAGATTTAAATACACACTAAAAATGGCAGGGGCTCTCCGGTCTTCTATTTATAAATGCAGTCTTTCTTTTCCTTTTGCTTCTCCCCCACTCCCCGCCCATTTGGATCAAAGAGAGAATTCCAAGCAGACTGAAAAACAATGGTAAATGTTTGCATTGCTGAAATTCACACTGGTGCCATAAGTGGATTTAAGGCAGACTGGGCTCCATAAACAAAATAAAAAGATGGCATCCAAATGAAAATATGGAGAAAAAAATACTGGGGGAGAAAATGCTTCAGAGAAGCAGTCTGGTTAGTTGTAAAATGACTTTAAATTAGGCTTTAAAAAGGATTGCTAAATCTTGACACATATATGAGCAGCTTATTATCATGCAATTGTGCAGTAGTTGCTTGATCTTGTTACTGATTCGTCACATATGAATAAATGATTAATTACCAGAAAGGCTAAAACAGAGGAGAGTGAGAGTAGTGAGGCTCACCCTGAAAGAGGGGCTTAAACACGTTTATTGCCCTTTAAGTGCATTTCATTAAGGCCAATTAAGGACTTTCATGTCTTATTAGAAAAATGAAGTGGATTTATGAGGTTTTCGTAGGTTGTAAATGCTGGGGCTAGCAGATACAAAACCGCGCAGAAATGGTAGTTAAGAGCTAAGAAAATATACACAAATGCTCCCAGAAAAACAAATATTTAATGGCAGTAAAAAAGCTGGTTCAACATGAAGGCGATCTTTAAATAAAAGAAAGGGTATCATTTTTCTTCCCTATCATCTACTCACTATAAACTTCAGGATTTAGTTTGCGAAAGGTTTCTCTCTGCAGTTTGGGAATCTAATTCAGGGTGGGGGAAGAAAAACACCGCTAACTCTAAAATGCCCGACAGCCACTGAATCCTTCCTCAAAACAAAAGTATACACCCTTTAAAAAATGCTCTTTTAATTCTAGGGTGAGAAATAGATTCTTGAAAGAGAGGAAGGCCGGAAGTAAATGTAACACTGACGTGGTTGTTAATAAACAAACAGCAAGCAACATTCACCAGCAGTGCTTAGAGACACACATGCGCCTCGCTTCCCCCTCTTACAGTCCCGTCAGATGGTGTCGGAACACCAGCCCTACCAAATGGCCGTTATCCACCCTGGATTCCTCCACTCGTTTTCAAGGAGAATCACCATGACAGGTGAGCAAGCATGCTCTGCAGCCCTTTGGGAGTGATGGTCGCCCCACATCCTTCTAACCGTGAGCTGATCTCTTTGCTCACCAATTAAGCATCTCCGTTACTCTTCACACACACACATACACTCAATGTTTTCTCAGGAGATTCCTGAAGCCTTGTCAAATGCAGGGACATGCAGTTATGAATGTTTGGTTAAATGCACATTTTTTTACCTTACTCACCATCATGGACAGCCTCAACCCTTGATCACATCCCTCTTGAATAAATAACTTATAACCATATGAAATTTCTTCAAAAAAATGTACAGTGACAATTCTTGAAGCTCAAATCTCTCCTCCAAAAATAAAAAATGTAATACTGGCAAGTCAAGAGATGATGTCGTCTTGATCTTTTTTTTTTTTTTTTTTAATTCAAGAGAAGTACCATATAGCAGCATATGAAAGATATCCAAAACTCGACAACAGCTTCACAGCACACACATAAACATTTAAAATCAATGCTTCGGTTTTGTTTATTTAAAACCCATTTGCCACCACAGAAAAGACTGAAGATGGAATTTTAGCAGTTCTTCAAGAGCACTGGCAAATTTTTCCTGCTGAGAACCTTTAAAATAGTATTACTAGCAAGTCTAACAGCAGGAAGTCAGACTAACTGTGCTATTTTAGAAGAAAAGATGAGGAGGTAGTCAATGGTATTTATGAAGGTGAAATTTATGAAATTGCAGGTAAAGTCCTATAGGCGCATCCCTAAGCAAAAATTACAACAAATCCATATGACAGCAAACAAAATATTAATTTCTGTGTTCATAGTGTAACTCTCTTTTGTTCAGTGAATTTGATTTTCCAAATAAATAACGGCCTGGACAGAGACCTAAAGCAACTAGCCATGTATCTGTTCAGACTCTGCAAAGAATTTTATTGAACTGAAATGTGATGAGCATCTGTCCTTGGTGATTTATTCCAAACAGCGGAGATGTTATAAAATGAACACATTGCATCTCCTGCTATAAAAGAGAAACAAAATGATCTTTTAGTTAATATCCAATCAAACTTCAAGACACCTTATGGAACACAAAGATTTCATGGGATCATTTCATTCCGTTGCACCTCAATGCTAAAACAGGATTCACTGAATAATTTCTAAAATGTGAAGCTAAATGCACATAACCAGTTTTGCTTTTTCCAGATCAACAGATGCCACTTGATTTTTATTTTTATTTTGACAATCCAAAATGTAGGCCCAGGCTAGGGTGCTAATTACCAATAAGTTCTTATTAAAGAATAGAGTGCTTTTTCAGAAAGTTCAATACCAATTTGGACCTCAGGGTCACTGAGTTACAAATAGGAGTGGAACCTTTTGAAGTTCAGGACTGGATACATTTTGTCAGGTGCAATAGACTGTTTCTGGGAGAAGGGCTGCTAAAAAAGGGAAAAGAAAAAAAAAAAAAGGTTGGGTTTAAGAGCCTCCAAAGACTTCCAGCATATTTTATTCCACTTGAGGACAGATGAATCCCAAGTAGATTAATGCCCACGGGATTAGCACGAGGACATTAAAATTACAACTTGCACCCCAAATATTTCCACAATAATGCAGTTCTAGATTGTCAGATCAAAACAATGGAAGTTTTATCTAATTTGTTCAATTTATTTTTAAGGAGTTCATTAAATCTAAGGAATTAAACTTGCAAGTGATGAAAAGGTAATTTCTGTTGATATCCAACTCAGAAAAAAAAAGTTCTCAAATTATTACAGTTTAGAGCAAAATGAGATTTTAATATTAAGAGAAGAGAACAGTTTCTATTGAATTGTAGAACTAAATCTGCCAACATAGCAGAGACGAGATAAGGGAGGATTTAGTATATTCAAACAGAGCTGGACAATTTCAGACCCAAAGTGGCCTGATTTCTCTCTGAATTTTCTAGGTTAGTTGTCCATAAATCTTCAGTGTCATGAACAAGCTGCCAAGTTTTGCCCTTTCCTTTAGGCTGTTCAAATTCTAATGACATTCTATAGTTAGAATTTCTCTAGATATGTTTGGCGTACCTTGTACATACAGTCAGACAGAGCTCTGTGGTGCTACTTTGGGGTAGACGGTTTTGAAATAGAGGGGGAGCTTTAAGGAAAAGGACATAAATCTGATCAGTTTTTACAAAATTCAGACTAGATTTGGGAAAACTTCCAGCCCCATTTTAAAACAACTAACAATATTCCAGTGGTGATCTGTGGGCTGAAAGCTGAGCTCACAGACCACCATTCTGCACGCTACGTTTCAGGCATACATGTTTTGGTAAGGTGGCACAGTGTTTTTAAAACTAGCAAGTCAATGTCTATTTAAAAATCTGGTATGTTGTCAGGTTTCTGGCTTCTTCTGAAAAATTGGAATATCTGGATCACTTGACCCAAACTCTCTACGGCAATGGTCAGCTGGAACACGGCGTGTGGTCTTTCTTTAACTCCGAACCCATGCATCCCAGACTCATTATCTTATCACTGCCCACTCCTCACATATGTGTGGCCCTTGAGTTTGGTCCCCAGACTCACAGTCTCTGATCCTGTTCATCATGTTCCTTAAGATTCTCACGCACCCTAGTTGGATGAACTATTAACCGGAAAGAAAGAAGAAATGAGAGACACCTTCTTTAGGGCCTATGTGACCGGCCTAAAAGCTGATTACAGAATAAAGTTCTGAATATTGACTTATCACATTTTCAGCCTCTTATACCAGAGATCAGCAAACTATTGCCCATGGATAGAACAAATCCTGCCACCATCTGGTTTTGTAAACAAAGTTTTATTGGAACACAGCCCATTCATTTGCTTACATGTTCTGTGGCTGCTTCACACTACTCTGAAAGACTTGCAAAGCCTAAATGTTTGCTATCTGGCCCTTTACAGAAAATGTGGGCCAAACCCTCATTCTCTAGATTTAGAGATGGGCTCCCATGTCTGGCACCCATAGATGACAGTAAAATCTCACTCCGTCACTACTGCCCCTTCCCAGTGTGCTTTGCATCTGCTAAGATCACCTGTTAAAGTCAATAACGATCTATTTTCTTGGGGGTGGGATTGGCCACGGTTCCAAATTTGGAAAGTACTCCTTTAATAAAATGCTTCCTCAGAACCTAGACTCTAAGGCTTGAAATTTCCTTTGTTAGCCACATTGGGAAATGTCTATTTTAACAGACATTTATGAACTGTCTATATACTGTTAACAGTAATTTATAACTGACTTTCTAAAATAATACATTTGGGGGCTAAACCTGCAGGCTGTCTGCCCTCTACTTCACAGAGCAGACGTTTAGTTAGCGCATGCCCTGTCTGGCTCCATGTCACATGGAGCCCTGAGGGTCTCAAGGACTCAGAGAATCCAACCTCACTGAAAGTAGATGGACAGATGTTCTTCCACCAAAACCAACAGGAAATCTGAACACTCACCAGCATCTACATAGGGCTTCCTCTGGACCTACGTTGTACCAGGAATTAGCTACCTCACACTCATAGGAACCCCAGGAGGGAGGCACTGTGATCCTCCCATTTTATAGAGGAGTAACCTGAGGCTTGGTTTATAGACGTTCAGGAATTTACTCAAGTCATGAAGCAGAAAAGACTAGAATTCAGGTCTGTCTGACTTCAGAGTCAGGTTTCATGGGGACCTCGTGAAGCTGGACAGATCGCCATTGGGACACACCTCTTTTCCAGCTGCAGAAATTGAACAGTGGACAACCATTCCAGCTGGCTGGGATTACAGCTTTGGGACTTGGGTCCAAAGTTGCTCAAAGCTGCTTTTAGGTAAAAGGTCATGTAGACACTGTACTGTGGAAAGCAGAGCATCTTCTGTTTGGCTGTAATTCACCCTTCCTCTGAACTGTAGCTGTAATTCTGATGAACAGGGAGAGCAAATACCTAAAGATTCGAGAATATGAACAAATCTCAATGAACAAAGTTATCCCAGAGGGGAGTGCTTCTGAGTTGTGTCTGTGTATATTTAGCGTCGCTTCTATCTGGTGAACTTTTTTTTTTAATATTTATTTATTTGGCTGCACCAGGCCTCAGCTGCAGCACACAGGCTCTTTAGTCACAGCATGTGGGATCTAGTTCCCTGACCAGGGGTCTAACCCAGGCCCCCTGAACTGGGAGCATGGATTCTTAGCCCCTGGACCACCAGGGAAATTCATAGTTGGTGAACTTCTTAAGTTGGTTTTCATTTCTTGTTCTGTCAAGGACAGTCAGACTTATTGTCTGACCTCCTCTTTCCCTGCCCCTTCACCAGCAGAATTAAATCCAATATTCCCCACCCACTGGGAACTCAACCCAAAGTGTATTTGCTGAAAAATTCCAGAGATCCACTACCTCCTCTAAGCTGGAGAACCCACTCGTCCCTTGGTCAACTAAGAAGTCTCTGGATAAGGAACTGAAGCCATCCTCAGTCAAAGTCCGTGGCATTGCGTGGGGACAAAAAGTCAAAGGAACTGAAAAGGAAAGACGCTTTCTGCAATTTCTCATCTTCCTGGGGAGGAGGGTTGTTTTGTTTTACTTCTGTTTTCTCTGTTTAGCTTCATTCAGCCCCTGCCTTATCACTCAGAGGAAAACCAGGGTTTGTGTCTGAAATACAAGTCTTTGTATTTCGTTTTACATCTTCCTACCCGAAGAAGAACATTCCCATTCTATGAGCTTTCTGGCTGACAATGGCCCATAATTCGAGAGAAAACCCCCTTTTTAGTGGTGGAGGCACATGGGCTGAGGCAGGCGCCTGGGGAGGAATGTGTCGTAAAGACACATTCCTCATAATCAAGGATAATTCAAAAGGGAAACAGTGACCGCACAAACGCGGGAGCCAACAGAAGCCTAATCCCCAGCCCGGCGCTGCAGACGGGGACGCAGGCTGCCGCGAAGCCAGGGCAGACGCCGGGGAAGGGGCCAGTCTCAAGCCCAGCAGAAGCCCAGTCCAGAGCTTGGCATCTGGGCCCTTCCTCTGCCAACCCTGCCTCGCGAGTGGCCACAGTGCTTGGCTCCCGTGCAGAAAACGGCAGAGGACAAGGCTGCAGAGGTCCAGGCTCCGTCCTGCCAGCAACAGGACCAGGCGGTGCCAAGAGGGGGCTGCAGTGCCAAGCGGGTGCCAGTGTGCCTTGGAACACAGCTTTTATATTTTCTGAAGGGACGACAGAATTCCTGCAAAAAGGACAAGCCAGATCCAACACGCAGAGCCATTTCTCCCATTTTCCTTTTACAAAGAGAAAAAAAAAATATATATATATATATGTGTGTGTGTGTGTGTGTGTGTGTGTGTGTGTGTGTATGCTCTTTCTACCCACAGTCCATTTCTTTTTTCACGAGGCTCATGTGGCCAGTCCCGCTTCTGCTCTGCTCCTAATGCCTGTAGCCTCACGTCAAAGCTGAGCTGATAACTGATTTCACACACGTGACTAAACTTGCATTGTTGACCTCTGTATTATTATTTGTCTTTATCCAGTTTCCAGAAGAAATTACCAATAGCGTGCCCCCAGTGGTACGGAGGAGGCAGAACCTGGGGGGAGTGGGGACCACCTGAGGCGCCATCTTGGTTACTAGTTGACCAAGCCATTCGGACCCTGGATATTAGTAGGAGGCTTTCAAAGATCCAATACTCTATTTGTAGGAAGATTTTTCTGCAATTATTCAACCTGGAAAACAGTAAGGAAACTGGAACTTTAAAATGCCAGAAGAAGTGAAATCTACCACTAAACTCTATGATTACTTGAAACATCAGAAGTCAGGAGAAAATAAAAACAGATGGGGGGTAGGAACCCTTTGTCCATTCACATTAGATAAAGGAAGAGAATGGACCAAAATAATAAACCAGTGGAGGGCATAGAGGCAGAGACTTCTTTGTCTCACTCAAAGGAATGCTCAGACTTGTCAACCAGAAGAGCCCAAATATGGCATACTTTTGGTAAGAAAATACAAAATCTCTTGTCATCCTGGGGAAGATCTTGATTTTGTCACTTCATTCCAGGTCTCAGAGAAGATGAGTGGATTTGAGAGCATTTTATGCAAGACTTTGGATGTGAAAATCAAAAACGCTTTATTTACAAATGGGCTCTCATTTTCCTTTTCAAAGTCTAGATTAGTAGACACTAAGGTCACATGTTAAAATCTTCTTAACTCTTCTTATATGACCTCTTACAGATCAATGTTTCTTTGGTGGAACATCTGAATGATTGATGAGTAAAACAGAGGGACAGACCCCTCAACATCCTAAGATGGCATTCTTACATAATTCTTGAGGAAAAACAAAACCAAAGCTTCCCCGGGTAACCATGGCATTCCCCTGCTCCCAACCGTGAACACAGCACACACCACTCAGGACCCTGATCTTACTGTTCCCTTCCCATGACATGCTTTTGCTTGCGCTATTCCTCTTCCTCACTGACTCCCTCCAGACATTCTTTTCAAAGCTCAGTCTAAGGAAGTTACAAGCCTTTCTCAGAGACCATTCTTTTTCTGCAGATCTTCCACCGTTTCCGGGCACTACCTTGGAGCTCAGTATCTGATCACATTGCCTCATCTCTGAGTTCTCACTTGAGTACCATTCATGCAATGGTGGTCTCCTTGGAGGGAAGAGGTCATGGCTTCCCTTTTTCTTTTACTTTCCACAACATCTGGCCCAGGACTGGACCCTTGACGACAATATTTCAGAAAAGATGACTTGCTTTTCAAATCAAAATTTATCACTATAAGGATTTTATGTCCATGTAGATCATGAAATATAAAGCTTTGGACAAAACAAACTTTATAGATTTATCAAAAATTAATATTTGAATGGTGAGTTAATACCATTTATGGGGTGCTGGCTATGTAAACAGAAGGCTGGGGTTCAGAGAAGAGGAACCTGAGCTCCAAGGAGCTTTTGTTTAATGCCCATGAGCATAATAACAGACACCTGAGGCTTGGTCCTACATACTTACTGTGGAAAGAGTCACGATGACCACAACCTCTGGAATCCTGCCAAACATTACTGGACAATCCTTTTCTAGGATTTTAAAAAATTGTTTAATGATACCTAAGTTCACTTCTTCAGGCAGTCCATCCTAAAGGAGATCAGTCCTGGGTGTTCATTGGAAGGACTGATGCTGAAGCTGAAACTCCAGTACTTAGGCCACCTCATGTGAAGAGTTGATTCATTGGAAAATACCCTGATGCTGGGAGGGATTGGGGGCAGGAGGAGAAGGGGACAACAGAGGATGAGATGGCTGGATGGCATCACTGACTCGATGGGCATGAGTTTAAGTAAACTCCGGGAGCTGGTGATGGACAGGGAGGCCTGGCGTGCTGTGATTCATGGGGTCGCAAAGAGTCGGACACGACTGAGCGACTGAACTGAACTGAACTGAACTGAAGTTCACTTCAACAGCATCCTTGAGGAAAAGTGCTTCAAGATGTTTTTCTTGAGGAGTTCGCAGAGCCCTAATTCATCTGAAACTGTTACTCTACTATCAAGAAAAAAAAAATCAAGAAAATCAACAGTAAATGTTAATTTAATTGAATGCTTATCTCAGGACTATCTCTCTTAAATGTATAAAGAGGTTTCATTTTATTTTACCTTATTTTATTTTAATAGTAACATCATATGAAAAGCCAACACCAGTCTGCAAAATTACCAGCTATCAACTGAAACGAAGAACAGAAGAGAAACCAGGGCAGTTGGTTTAAACACCTCTAGTAATGCCAGCAGAGAGGAGGTTTATTCAGCTCTGAAGTATCAATGTCCTTTCATGTCAGATGTCAACATGTCAAAATAATTGTGTTTTGTTGCAATAATAAAATACAATTCCTTCTTTTATTTTCTTTCTTCATAAGTGCATATACCACAAAAAGCAAGGACTTCCAAAATATTAATATGTCTTTCCACTTAGGAACAAAACTTAGTCTCTGAGTGTAGTGTGGGTACCTGGTGATAGAAAAGATGTTAAGACCATTCAGTAGCCAGTTGCTATGATGTGAAGAGACTATTAGCTGAGTATTTTTCTCTTCTTTCCCTATTCCAACAGCCTCTGAACCTTAACTCTAACCCTAACATTAGCTGTAACTTACCACTTCACAGTAGAGACATCTGTTTTACAACAGTTGAAGGAAAGATGATTCTTTTCAGAAGTGTGGTCTACTAACATACAAAGCATTGCCGCTTGGAATTTCATGCATCCTCACACCCCTTGACAAGACTTTTGATCCACACTGAGTGGACACAGGCAAAATGACCACTGAAGGAACCAGGGCAGGGTTTCTACCCGCTGAATGCAACAAAATCGGACACTTGTATCTTATTCACAGGATCCCTCTTTTCTTCAGCGGATCACTCCTGTCTTTTGCAAGGGCCTTTGTAGAGAGTGAAAATGAAATTTATCTATGCGCTTTCACTAAGAAACAAAAATGGGGCTTTAATAAAGAAAAAGTTTACTTGCTTTTCAAATTGGCCCAGTGTGGCTTTTAGCTTTCTGTGTACCACGGGAAATAAACCTTTAGGCAAGACAAAGATACTCGCACCTCTGCCAAAAATTAATCTACTTTTTAATGGTAAATTAACATCAAAAGTTTTATTCATATTAGTGATGGTCTGACCTCCAACTGTTCACAGTCATGTCCAATCCACACACACAGAAGGAGAAAATCTGTCTGCTATGAATGTTCAATTTGTTCAATTCCCTGCCATGCTTTTTCAGCTGCTAATGGTGCTCTGTGAACAGATGATGACTTGAGTGAGAAGAAAACCAACAGGGATAAACTACTTCAAATTTGTTGAGGTGGTAATTTAGGTAAGCTTTACCATAATGTTTATGTATACGTACGTGTAATGTTAAAGCAACAACCCGCTTCCAAAAATGGATAATTTTTAAAATCAAATCTTCTGTTGTTTTGAAAGCACTGTGTCTGCCATGTTAGAGGCTGAATCTTCCAACTCAACTGAACAAATATTTACTGAATACCCATGACGTGCCAGGTTTGGGGGGTTTTGTAAGGGAGGGATAGTGGGATGATGCCAGGAAGTTGCAAAAATGATGAGGTCTGTTTGATAAAATTCAATAGAGAACCTAGAAAGATGCCTCCCAGCCCAGATCCGTACACGCAGAAGAAACTATGGAGAGTGTGTGCACTTTGCCTACCCAACTCTTTGTGACCCCATGGACTGCAGCCTGCCAGGCTTCTCTGTCCATGGGATTTCCCAGGCAAGAATACTAGGGTGGGTTGCCATTTCCTCCTCCAGGAGATCTTTCTGACCCAGGGATCGAACCCTCATCTCCTGTGACTTCTCTATTGCAGGTGGATTCTTTGCCATTGAGCCATCAGAGAGGATACAGGGTAGCTAGAACCTATCTTGAAATCTAACAAAGTGCAAACCCAAGCTGAGTTGCCAATGAGAATAGAGCCGTTTCATCAACTTCCTGTATGTTCTTTCTCTAGGAAATCCTTTTTATGGCAACAAAAAGATCTCAGATGGGGAATAGGAAGGCCTGAAGTCACAACCAGTCCCACGGTAAGGAGAGACCCAGCAAAGGCAAAATAGAGAGACAGTCGATGCTCCCTCCTCGGGGAGAGTTAGAACACCACAGAAAGGAGGCTGACCCAGGAACCAGGCTTCGAGAGTCACAGTTCAGTCCTGTAACATCTCCATTTACAAATTATCTGGGGTGGGGAATTGTCAGAGAGCCCTCCTCCAAACAGACTTTTAATTATTACAAAATGTATATACTAGGAAACAAATTCAATAATTATTTTTTTAACCACATTTATGGAGATTTCTAAAAGTGCACATTTACAAGAGTGTATGTTTTAAAAGTCGTGTGACATCTGCATTCCGGCCTCTTCCTCCTGCTCCCCTCCCGGTTCACTGGTGGAGGCTTCTTCCCCATCTCCCTTGCTGGGTCCTCCCCCTCTGTCTGATCCTTCACGTCAGAGTCATCCTCTTTTCTACCTACACTCGCTCTCTGGCTTCCAAATACCACCTCTCTGCTAGTTATTCCCCAATTCATCATCTTCCCCAAACCTCTGTTCCGAGCTTTAAATGCCTACTCACTATCATCGCTAGTATCTAAATTCAACACCCCCAAAGCTCCTGTTCTTTCCTCCCAACACTTATGTCGCCGGGGTCATCCTATCAGCTGGTGACCACTAGGTATTTCTGATTGTCAGCGTCACCCTCGATGCCTCTCTTTCTCGCCTAAACCACATCTACACTGTAAGCAAATCCTGTCGGCTGAGTCTTTAAAATGTGTTCTAGGATACAACCGTTCTTCGCCACCTCCCAGTCCAAGCCGCCTTCTGCCTGGGTGGCTCTAACTGGCTCTTGCGGAGTCTCTCTGCTTCTTGCCTTGTCCCATCTGTTCTCGCCACAGCAGCAAGAGCGATCCTTCTGGAATGCAGGTCAGGTTTTGTCATTCCTCAGCTCGGAACCCTCCAGTGGCTCCCATTTCATGCAGAGGAGAAACCAAAACCCTTACAGTGGTCCACCAGGAATCTGGCTTCCAGTTACCTCCCCAGACGCGTCTCCTCCACCCCCCCCCCCCACCACTCCACTTCCACCGCGTTCTGCTTTGGATCCTAGCACCTGCTGTTCCTGCTGCCCGGAATGCCTTTACCCTGGAATTCCGCCCAGTTAGGTCTCTCATTTCATTAAGGCCTAACCTGTCTTTTTTGAAATTGCAAACTACTCCTCCCCACTATTCTGCTTTACTTCCCTTTTTTCCCATTGCAGATATGACTTTCTAATAGGCTATATAATTTACTTACGTGGCTTGTTTATTGTTTAATGTCAATCTAGCTCTTTAGAATATAAGCTCTACAAGGCAGGAACCTTCATTTTTTCATTTCATTTTTGTATCCTAAGCACCTAAAACAGTGTCTGACTCATAGCAGGTATTGAACAAATATTTTAAAGGAATTTCATTTGATAAATGTATTTTGAATGTGTTGAATTTATTGGGTACCCAAACTTTGCTAGGGGCTTCCCAGGTGGTGCTACTGATAAAGAACCCACCTGCCAATGCAGGAGATGCAAGATATGCGGTTCAATCCCTGCATCAGGGGGTCCCTTGAAGAAGGGCATGGCTACCCACTCCATAATGTTGCTTGGACGGACAGAGGGGCTTGGTGGGCTACAGTCCATGGGGCCTTAAAGAGTCGGACATGACTGAAGTGACTTAGCGCACACACAAATTTCTCTAAGCATTGGGCAAATATCAGTGAATAACGTCTCTGTCTTCATGGAACTTATATTCTAGTGAAGGGAAGGAGAAAATCAACAAGTAAACAAGATAATTTCAAATGGCAATAAATGACATGAAAAACAAGCAGGGTAAAATGAGCGTTATGGAGAGGCGTCTCTAAATGGGATGAGCAAAGAAGTCTTCTCTGAAGAAAGGCCATTTAGTTTGAAATCTGAATAAAAAGAAGGGACCAAACCACAGACTTTTGGAGAAAGCATTTTCGGCCAAGGGGACACATCAATAAAAGATTTAAGACAAGGACAATATTAGCTTATCAAGTAATGAAAAGAAAGGCAATATAGTTGATGAAAGTCTATAAGACAGAGAGGTAGAAGACAAGTCTGAAAAGTGATCAGAGTGATCAGAGGCCAAATTACGTAGGTGTTGTATGCCATGGTAGAGTGTTTGAATTTTAGTCTATGAAACTTAATCTGTTTCATATTATAAAAATTTTATTCTGGTTACTTTGTGGAGAACAGATTGAGGAAGAAGGGTTAAGAAGAATGATAAAGATGGGACATTTATACTTCTGGCAATCGGTAAATAGATAAACTGGGGAAAACCGTCCACTGCAAAATAACTTGTGCTGGAGAGTTTATAGTAAACATGCCTTTGAATACATTGTTGAGCTCACAAGAAAATAAGGAAAAACCACTAGGATAAAAAAAATTTAACAGGTAATAAAAACCAAAATGCTAAGAAAACTTGGAAGTCAAGTTTCTTGAAGGTAAAAGTCCACACATGAACCTAGAGATGTGAGAAGGAACAGCCACTCACCAAATGGAAGAGCAGGCCTTGAGCACGCAGACTGTAGAGGACTTGAAATCAGAGCCCTGCACAGTAATGGGGCTCAGAGATGCCACATTCTCAAGGGAGAATGAGCAAGAAAAAAAGACTCACTTGCCTACCACAAAAGGAGTCATCAGAAAAACTCATCCATTCTTGACTCTGGATATAAGAATAATGGCAATAGAAATAATAGTCTCTCTAAAACTTGTTAAAACCCTGCCTTCAAATGAGCCTATATATCGGCTGCATAATTGAGATGATAGATATACAAACATAGATGCAAATATATGGATACAAATATAGATATAGTCACAGATATAGACATATCTGGGAGAAGGAAATGGCAACCCACTCCAGTATTCTTGCCTAGAGAATTCTGTGGATAGAGGAGCCTGGTGGGCTGCTGTCTGTGGGGTCACACAGAGTCGGACACGACTAAAGCGACTTAGCAGCAGCAGCAGCAGCATAGATGTATCTAAGAGAGGGAAAACAATTCTAAAATTTATTGCATCAAATAAAATAGTCTGAATTACATAAAATTACAAGGAAGTTAATAAATTAACCATTCTACTGGGAAAGTGAAAAAATTTATCTTAGCAAGTAAAAGCTCAAAATCAGTAAGGATATAGATTTGGACACCAAAATCAGCAATCTTGTCTTAATGGAAATATAAAGATCCCTGCTCCAAACAACCAGAGAGTAACTTTGCCTCAAAAACATACAGAGCATTTACAAAAATGATCCAGTATCAGGGTACAAAGTATTAATTAATTTCAAAAGATATTATTCTATATTTCATATTCCCCCACCACAATGCCACTTAGTTCAAAAAATAACAAATGGCTAACTTTTAAAAATCTATGTCTTGACATTTAAAGTATTCATCTAAATAAATTACTCAGCAATCAAAGAAAATTTTTAAATACTACAAGCCAAAATAAATGGGATGCATATTATTTTTTAAAAGTTTGTTACAGAAAGGATAAAATTTAGTGAACAAAATGTCCAAAGTAAAAGTTAGAAAAGAGAATCAATATCAATAAAACAGAAGGAAGAAAAATTATTCAATGATATACTCATTAATGAGTCATTAATATTAAATAGACATAATAATAAGCAACAATGCCAGACAAATATATTAGTTAAGAAAGAAGAACACAATAAGCAATATTGTAAATAAAAATGGAGTTACAGAAATGTAGACACAGAAAATAAAAACATAATCAGAACACCATGAACATTAGGTTAAGAATTTAAAACTTAAATGAAATGGACAAATTCCACTAAAAGTATACAACTTAATAACACTAATTCAAGAAGAGATAGAAAACACCTATAGGTATAGGACTGTAAATCTTTTCAAAGATTGTATCTGTATCTGTAAAAACATTCCCTCAAAATACTGCCAGGCTGAGATAGCTTTATAGGTAAACGATCTTAACGCTTTCAGGGAACAAAATATTTTTAATTTATATAGAGAATACAAAGAGGAAACAACTACAAACTCATCTTATGAAACTTGTATAATGTTGAAATTTAACTTATGCAAGGAAACTATAAGTCAATCTCACTCATTAATACGGGTGCGAAATTCTGAACAAAATACTAACAAATTAAATTCAGCTTTATAATTTTTCAAATGAAATGCATCTTAATCCAGATGAATTTACCCCAGGAATGCAAATCTAGTTTAATTATATAAAGTTTTATAATTCACCAATTTTTTTTAAATCTGTAAAACCAAATGATAGCCTCAATGCATGCCAAAAAAAAGCCATTCTTGACAAAGATTAATGGCAAATTAGAAAACAAAGGTAACTTCCTTAAACAGAAAAAGGGGTTTACAGATTCTACAGTCATGACACTTATAAAATATTGGGATCATTGTCTTTAAATCAGATGGATGGCATCACCCACTCGATGGACATGAGTTTGAGCAAGCCCTGGGAGTTGGTGATGGACAGGGAAGTCTGGCATGCTCCAGTCCATGGGGTCACAGTCGGACACAACTGAGTGATTGAACTGAACTGTCTTTAAATGAGAAAGAAAACAGGATTACATCTTTAAATTTATTAAAAGAACACAAGTTTAGAAAAGGGCTTCCCTGGTGGCTCAGCAGTAAAGACTCCACCTGCAATGCAGGAGATGTGGGTTCGATCCCTGGGTTGGGACGATCTCCTGGAGAAGGAAAGGGAACCCACTCCAGTATTCTTGCCTGGAAAATCCCATGGACAGAGGAGCCTGGCGGGCTTCAGTCCATAAGGTTGCCAAAGATGGACAAGACTTAGTAACTAAACTATCACACTACCACAAGTTTAGAAAGCGAGAAGAAAAACTATAGCAATTAATGTACAGTATGATTTTTACATAGAAAACCCAAACAAGTCAGACAAAAACAAATACTGCATGATACCACTATATATGAAATCTAAAACATACAAAAAATTAATATAACAAAAAGAAGCAGACACAGATACAGAGAACAAACTAGTGGTTACCAGCGGTGAGAGGGAAAGGGCAGAGGTAATATAAGGATAGGGATTTGGAGGCACATACTTTGAGGTATAAAATAAGCTACAAGGATCTATTGTACAACATGGGTAATATAACTAATATTTTACAGCAACTATGAATGGATTATAACCTTTAAAAATTATGAATCACTCACTATATTGTATACCTGCAACATGTAATATGTACAGCAACTATACTTCAATTAAAAATTAAGATTTAAAAATGAAAATTAAAAACAATTAAAAATGAAAATTAATTAAAATTAAATTTTTTAAAAAGATGCAAAAATACAAGTTCTGCTACTTGGAAGTGTCAAGGGAAAGGGAAATTGTGAAACAGAGATGGTGTCAATGTCATGTGTCAATGGACACATCAATCAAGCACAGTAACTTTCAAACTAGAAACAGTGGAATAAGAGATAATAAAACATTAAACCAGAAGAAAAAAGAAAATAAAAATAAATCTACAAATTATTCTTAAAGCAAAATTTAAATAAGATATTTGTTTAATAAACAAAAATTATGTCAATAAAATTAAACAACAAACAAAATGAATTATATCACATAAGCCAGCAATAAACATGAAATTTTTAGAAGACCATTTGCATGCTGAAATATTTAGCAATGAAGTAATATAATATCTAAAGTTTGCTTGCTTCAAAATAATAGGGAAGAAGTAATAGTAATATGGGATAAAAGAGTGGATGGAAATATACATGAAATAAGACAGGCCATGTAATGACAGTTGTTAAAGTTGGCTGATGAATAAACTGAGTATAAAACTATTCTGTATGTATTTGTATGCTCAATTCTTTTCTTTGTAATAAGAAAAGATTTAAGATACTATTTACTGGCAGAATATACTACAAGAAGGATTCCTAGGTGGCTCAGTTGTATAGAATCTGCCTGCCATGCAGGAGATGCAGGTTCGATTCCTGGGTCAGAAAGATCCTCTGGAGTAGGAAATAGCAAACCATTCCAGTATTCTTTTCCTGGAAAATCAGGAAAACTTTCTTATTTGTCCATATAAAATAGAAAAGCTTCATGGCAAAAGCAAAACAAACAAACAAAAAGACACCAAAGTAAAGACAAAATACAAATGTCAAACTGGAAAAAAGAATTTGTAACATATCACAGACATAGGGCAAATTCCCTAACATACAAAGAGTGCCTAAAAGTTAAAACCAATAATCCAGTAGAAAAAAAAATGTGTACATATATATACACAATTCATTTTGTGCTTCTCACAAAAATGAAAAGATGCTCAACCTTGCTCATAAAAAAAAGGAAACAAATTAAAACTACACTGAAGGTCCATCAGATCAGAACTACCTATCAGATCAGAAAAAAGTCCAAATCATAACAGCACAGTCTGCTATGGGAAAACAAGCAGTCTCCTATAATGGTCGTGGGATGCAAAAATAATATCGTCCATGGAGACAAATTTATCATTATTTAACAAAATTTCATAAGAATACTTGATCCAGCAATGCTACTTCTAGGACTCTGTCTTAAAGATGCATGGCAAAATACAAATAAAATAATGTAGGTAATAGGCTATTCATTGGGCTTCCCTGGTATCTCAGCTGGCAAAGAATCTGCCTGCAATGCAGAAGACCCCGGTTTGATTCCTGGGTCAGGAAGTTCCCCTGGAGAAGGGTTAGGCTGACCACTCCAGTATTCCTGGCTTCCTTGGTGGCTCAGATGGTAAAGAATCTGCCTGCAATGCAACAGACCTGGGGTCGATCCCTGGGTTGGGAAGTCCCCCTTGAGGAAGGCATGGCAACCCACTCCAGTATTCTCGCCTGGAGAATCCCATGGACAGACTGGCAGGCTGCAGTCCATGGGGTCGCAGAGAGTCAGACATGACTGAGCAACTAAACACAAGCTATTCATTGGGGTGTTATTTTCAATACCAAAGACTGGAAATAACCCAAAAGTCCATTATTGGGGACTGCTTGTATAAACTATGGTACATCCATACAATGTAAGATAGCATATTTATAGAAATGAATAAGTTGTTAAAAAGCAAAACTCTGAATGTTGATGTAGAATTATCTCCAGATATATATTGGTAAACAAGAAAGGCAACATGCAGAAAATAATTTATGTTTATTGTAGTCCTTTTAAACTTTTATTGTCACTGTATGCTATCCATAAACACATTACTGTACTGAAGGGGGGGAAATAAAAATTTTATGTAGCTATTTTTATCTTTGAAAAGAAACAATAAAAAAGCAAATTGGAAACTTTTTTTAAAAGGTTACCTCTGAGGGAGATAGGGAAGTGAGTGGATGGAGGAAGGGATGTAGTAGAGGTCAGACCTCAGCGAACATATCTTGTTAATAAAGTTTTGATTTTGGAACTATATAAATTTTAAAATAAAATCAAATCAAAATGTGCTTCATTTTGATGAATGTGAATCATTAGTGCTTCAAAACTGAAAATTGAAAGAAATAAGTGTAAGATTTCCCCAGTGGCTCAGTGGTAAGGAATCCACCTGCAATGCAGGAGACACAGGAGATGAGGCTTCAGTCCCTGGGTTGGGAAGATCCCCTGGATAAGGAAGCGGCAACCCACTCCAGTATTCTTGCCTGGGAAATCCCATGGACAAGGAGCCTGCAGGCTACGGTCCATGGGGTCACGAGGAGTCGGACACGACCAAGCACACACACATGCAGATACCCAACTGGCGGGATAATAACTTACAGAAAACTACTCAATTGACATCAAAACATTCTATCTGGAGTGTATACCTCCCTAGCAGATATATTCTAAAAGCAAAAAGAGTCACAAGAAATCAGTTTTCTTTCAGTACTCTTCTTGCTAATCATAATGCTAGTATTGCTATTTTTACTGAAGCACAATTGACTTACAATATTATATCGTTTCCAAGTGTACAGCATCATGATCCAATTTTTTACAGATCATACCATTTACATTTGTTACAAAATAATGGCTGCGTATTTCCCCGAGCTGTACAGTAAACTCTGTTGTTGACTTACTGCGCACATTGCTTTGTTACATACATTAGCTTGATTTTTTTAGATTCTACTTACAAGTGATTCCATACAGTACTTGTCTTTCTCTGACTTATTTCACAAGCATAATACTCTCTTTGTTGCAAATGGCAGAACTTCATTATTTTCATGGCTGAGTAATATTCCGTTGTGTATATTAATATATACCACAGGTCTCTACCCATTCATCTGGTGATGGGCAGCTGGGTTGCTCCCATATCTTGGCTAATGTAAATAATGCTGCTATGAGCATTGGGATATACTTATCTTTTTATTATTATTTATTCTAATTGGAGGCTATTTACTTAGTAATATTGTGGTGGTTCTTGCCATACGTGGACATGAATCAGCCACAGGTGTACCTGTGTCCCCATCCTGAACTCCCTCCCACCTCCCTCCCCACCCCATCCCTCTGGGTTGTCCCAGAGCACCAGCTTTGGGTGCCCTGCTTCATGCATCAAATTTGCACTGGTCATCAATTTCACATATGGTAATATACATGTCTCAAAGCTATTCTCTCAAGTCAGCCCAGTCTCGCCTTCTCCCACAGAGTCCAAAAGTCTATTCTTTACCTCTGGGTCTCTCTTCTGTCTTGCATATAGGGTTGTCATTGTCATCTTTATAAATTCCATATATATGAGTTAATATGCTGTATTGGTTTTTTTCTTTCTGACTTACTTCATTCACTCTGTATAATAGGCTCCAGTTTCATCCACCTCATTGAACTGACTCAAATGCATTCTTTTTTATAGCTCAGTAATATTCCATTGTGTATATGTACCCAAACTTCCTTATCCATTCATCTGCCGATGGACATCTAGGTTGCTTCCATGTCCTAGCTATTGTAAACAGGAGATGTATGTGTCTTTTAGAATTAACATTTTTACTTATTCCAATAATATACCCAGGAGTAGAATTGCTGGATTACATGGTAGTTCTATTTTCAGATTTTTTGAGGAAACGTCTTACCGTTTTCCATAGTGGTTGCACCAATTTACACTCCTACCAACAGTGTATAATGAGACATCACTTGTTAGAATGCCCATTATCAAAATGGCTACAAATAACAAATGTGAGAGGAATGTGGGGGAAAGGAAACTCAGGTTCTCTTTCAGGAGTTTTATGGCTTTAGGTCTTACATTTGTGTCTTTAATCCATATTAGGATTATTTTTGTTTACAAATAGCAGGGAATGAATTTAAACAAAAATGCTTTGTTTAAGAATAAGGAAATGTGAGAACATGTCCTAATTTCATTCTTCTACTTGTAGCTGTCTGGTTTCCTCAGAACAACTTTTTAAAGACATTGCTTTTTCTCCATTGATATTCTCGCCTGCTTTGTCATAGATTAATTGATCATAGATGCATACATTTATTTCTGGGTTCTCTTTCCTGTTCTGTTGATTTGTGAGTCTGTTTTTATGCCAGTACCAGGCTATTTTTGATTACTATAGCTTTGTAGTATTGTCTGAAGTCAGGGAGTCAGCTTTATTCTTTTTCTCTCAAGATTGCTTTGGCAATTCAGGGTCTTTTGTGATGCCCAATAAATTTTAGGATTATTTGTTCTAGTTCTGTGAAAAATGTCATGGGTATTTTATTTGAGATTGCATTAAAGCAGTAGATTGCTTTGAGTGGGATGGACACTAGCAGTGAAATTGAATTTTTAGTTTAAAAAAAATAAACAAAACCTCCCAGCAAGCAATTGTCCAAGACCAGACAGCTTCACAGGAGAATTCCACCAAATGTACAGAAAAGAGCCGTACCTGTCATCATTCCACCAAATGTATAGAGAAGAGCCAGCACCTGTCATCAAACCAGATCAAATAGCCAAAGCACCTGAAACACTGCCAATTCCATTATATGAGGCCACCGTTCTATGACACCAAAGCCAAGGACCCCTCAATAAATAAAATTACAGGCCAGTATCTCCGATGATATAGACACAAACAAAAACCACAACAAAATATTAACAAATTGAATTCAACAGTATATAAAGAAGATCACACACCATGATCAAGTGAGATTTATTTCAGGAATGCAAGAATAGTTCACCATTCACAAATCAACCAATATGATAAACCACATTAACAAAAGAAATGATAGGGACTCACCTAGTGGTCCAGTGGCTAAGAATCTCCTGCCAATGCAGGGGACACATGTTGCATCCCTGGCCCAGGAAGACTCCGCATGCCAGGGGTCAGTAAGCCCCGTGCCCCACAGCTACTGAATCCCGTGCACCCAGAGCCCACAGGCCATAATGAGAGAGGACCCCACAGTGAGGAGCCTGTGCCCACTCCAGAGGCCAGCCCCTGCTCACCGCAGGTAGAGAAAACCCACGCGCCGCAATGGAGGTCCAGCACAGCAGAAATTCAACAAACAAAATCTTTAAAATGGAAAGGATAAAAATCACATGATCATCTCAACAGATGCAGAAAAAACCTTTGACAAAAATCAGCATCCATTCATGATAAAAGCTCTCATCAAAGTTGGTATAAAGGGAACAAATCTCAACATAATAAAGACCCTTTACAATAAACCCACAGGTAACATCATACTCAATGGTGAAAAGCTGAAGTCTTTTCTTCTAAAATCAGAAACAGGAGGATGCCCACTCTCACTATTTCTATTTTATATAGTCTTGGACATCCTAGTCACAGAAATCAGATAAGAAATCGAAATAAAAGTCAGCCAAATTGGGGGGAAAGAAGTAAAACTGTCATTATTTGGAGGACATGATACTATTGGGTTGGCCAAAATTTTCCTTCAGTTTGTTAAGCAAAAATAAAAAACACATTTTTCATTTCACCAATAACTTTACTGAACAAAGTATTTATCTTCTTGTTCCACTACTTTCTGCCATTTTTTAGGCAGCTTCATAACTCTATCTTCCCAAAACTTATTATCTTTTTTGAGCAAAGAACTATTTCAGGTAACTTTTAAGGTCTTCCAGGGAACTGAGTTGTCTTTTTTTTCCACTAAGAGAATTTCATAAAGACTAAAATAAGTGAAACTCTGAAGGTACAATGTCTGGTGAATACGGCGGGTTAATGAGAACTTTTCAGCTAACCAATAACAGCTTTTGCCTGGTTATCAAAGAAATGTGCAGTCTTGCTTTATCCTGATAGAAGATTAAATATTTTCTGTTAACTAATTTCAGACACTTTTCATCAAGTACTGCTTTTAGTTGGTCTAATTGGGAACAGTACTTTTGGAATTAATCATTTGATTTTCCAGAAGGAACGTGTAATAGAGGACTCCCTTCCAATCCCACCATAAACACAACATCACCTTCTTTGGATGAAGACTGGCCTTTGGCATGGTTGGTGGTGGTTCATTTCACTTCCCTGTGATGTCTTCCATTCCACATTATTGTAAAGTATCCACTTTTCATCACTTGTCACAATTTGTTTTTTAAATGAACATTTTCCTTATGTTTAGGTAAAGAATCATGTGCAAAAATACAGTCAAGAAGGTTTTTTCCGTTTATGTGGAGCCCAAACATAAAAGTGATTAACATAGCCAAGCTGGTGCAATTGATTTTCAATGCTTGATTTGGATATTTTGAGTTTTTCAGCTATCTCCCATGTGACATAATGTTGATTGTTCTCAGTAAACGTCTCAGTTTGATCGCTGTCAACCTTAACCGGCTTACCTGACTGTGGAGCACTGTCCAATGAGAAATCTGCAGCAGGAAACTTTGCAACCACTTTTGACACATTTGATCAGTCATGGCACCTTCTTCATATGCTATAAAAATCTTTTTTTGTGCTTTAATTGAATTTTTACCTTTCTTAAAATAATAAAGCATAATATGCCAATAATGTTGCTTTTTTTCTTCCATCTTCAATATTAAAGCGGTTAAACAAAAATTCACCAATTTGGTAAGCTTTTTTAAAATGCATGCTGATATGACAGCTGTCACAATACCATCTAATAAAATTATTTTGAATGAAATTAAAGGCAACTAAGGGCTATCAGAGCCATCTTACAGAAAGATCCAAATGAACCTTTTGACCAACCCAGTATTTGTTACTTGTAAAACTATAAAATATCAGTGAAGGAATTTGAAAATGCTAAAAATAATTGGAAAGATATCCCAAATTCTTGCATTAGAAGAATTAGGATTATTATTTTGAAAGCATTAATATTATATTATAGGATAAAGCAAATAGTTGTGTCCTTATGAACCAAAATTTTGGGGGTAAAAGAAAAAGTAAACAATCAAAGCTAAGTTGAAACTTTATAAACTGAATTTTGAGTTGGAAAATCCTCATAATATTCTTTCTCTTACAAAATTTCACATGTTTCCTAGTTCTGTCCACTTTAAAGCCCTGGAAGCAATGGTGACCCAACATAGCACTCAAAATTAAGGCTTTTAAAGAAGACTTATTTGCCAAAGAAGGAATAAAGACTTTTTGGAGAAATTACTTCTGATAGCTCTGGGGTAGGATATGTACAAGATAAGCTTAGAACATCCTTTGTGCCAAAAAGGAAGAAAGTTGTAAAAGAATAACGGAGTCATCTCAAAAGGACACAGGAACCAACTTAAAAGAATTCTCACTGGGCTAAGATGGGACAATTTGAGCATTAAAAGGAATAATGACACAAACATTGCTAACACATATCAAATATGTAAAACTCCATAGATAATATTGATAATGATAAAATCTCATATCACCATTGAAAGTTGGTAAGACGTTGACTAACTACTCTGAACATCAATAAATCCGCTGAAAGAGTAAAACATTTATTCTGCATTTTCATACACCTATTTCCAGAGTAATCAAACAAAAAAATAAAAGGAAAGCCTTCCTTACAGGAAAATTTTGGGTAATGAATACAAAAGGAAGGAGAGAATGAGATAACCATTCTTGCACTATGCAGTGAGATAACAGAATGAGGTAATAATCATCAAGAGCAGTGGGCTGGTTATCTCTGAGCATCCCCACTTCTCTGTCCTTCCCTGCACTGCCCTGTCCCCCGGGCGTCTGACTGCAAGGATCTGCTTCTTCATGAATAGTGCCCGAGGGGACGGGGGACAGGGAGAGATGGTCATTCTTCCCACTGCAGCTCAGGCTGCTCGATTTTCCCTTTGGCCACAGCTTTCTTCAGGGGGTCCATCTTCTACCCTATCACTACACATTAGTTAAAAAAACAAAAAAGAAGTCATGAGAAAAGGAAGAGGCACCTGAGATCAAATCGCCAGGATTCGCTGGATCACAGAGAAAGCAAGGGAATTCTGGAAAAATATCAGCTTCTGCTTCATTGACTATGCTAAAGCCTTTGACTGTGCAGATCACAAGAAACTGTGGGAAATTCTTCAAGAAATGGGAATACCAGACCACCTTACCTGCCTCCTGAGAAATCTGTATGCAGGTCAGGAAGCAACAGTCAGAACCGGACATGGAACAACAACTGGTTCAAAATTGGGAAAGGAGTACAACAAGGCTTTATATTCTCACCTGCTTAATTTAACTTATATGCAGAGTACATCATGCTACATGCCAGGCTGGATAAATCACAAGCTGGAATCAAGACACCATGAGAAGTACCAACAATCTCACCACCCTTCCAGCAGAAAGTGAAGAGGAACTAAAGAGCCTCTTGAAGAGGGTGAAAGAGGAAAGTGAAAAAGCTGACTTGAAACTCAACATTCAAAAAATAAAGATCATGGCATCTGGCCCCATCACTTCACAGCAAATAGAAGGGGGAAAAGTGGAAACAGTGACACATTTTATTTTCTTGGGTTTCAAAATTACTGCAGACCATGACTGCAGTCATGAAATTAAAAGATTCTTGGCATTTGAAGGAAAGATATGACAAACCTGGACAGCGTACTGAAAAGCAGAGGCATCACTTTGCTGACAAAGGTCTGTATAGTCAAAGCTATGGTTTTTCCAGTAGCCATGTATGGATGTGAGAGTTGGACCATAAAAAAGACTGACAGCCAAAGAATTGATGCTCTCGTCTTGTGGTGCTGAGAGTCTCTTGGACTGCAAGGAGATCAAACCAGTCAATCCTAGAGCAAATCAACCCTGAATATTCATTAGAAGCAAATCAACCCTGAAGCTTCATCATTGGAGCTGAAGCTCCAATACTTTGGCCACATGGTGCGAAGGGTCAACTCACTGATGCTGGGAAATGTTGAAGGCAAAAGAAGAAGGGAGTGCAGAGGATGAGATGCTTAGATAGCATCACCAACTCCATGAACAAGACTTTGAGCAAACTCCAGGAGACAGTGGAGGACAGAGGAACCTGGCACGCTGCAGTCTGTGGGGTCCCAAAGGATCAGACATGACTTAGTGGCTGAACAACAACATCAACAGTTAATAGAGTTTAGGCACAGAGATAGACATATAAGCCAAATGAGCATTTAGAGGGCCCTAAGCAAACCCCAATGTAAGTGGTAAATTGATTTATGAAGAGGTGGCATTTCATATCAAAAAAGAAATACATAATAAATTTTGGTTATTCATAAAGGAAGACTTCCTTAGTGGCTCAGTGGTAAAAAAAAAAAAAATATGCCTGCAAGTCAGGAGATGCATGAGATGTTGGTTCAATCCCTGGGTTGGGAAGATCCCCTGGAGGAGGGCATAGCAACCCACTCCAGTATTCTTGCCTAGAGAATCCCGTGGACAGAGGAGCCTGACGGGCTACAGTCCTTGGGGTAACAAAAAGTTGGACATGACTGAAGCAACTGAGCATGCATCCATAAAGGAAAACAAAATAAAATCAGATCCATGCTTTTGATTTAGACCAAAAAAATCAATTCAAAGATGAATAAAAGTTAAAAGTAAAAAACAAAAAGCTTTTGAGGAAAAATATGCCTTCTAAATGAACTTAGAGTTGGGTAGGATTTTTTTAACATAAAAATCACAAATGATAAGGCAAAAAATTAAGAAGTTTGATTCTATCTTTTTTAAAAAGAAGGATTCCTGTTCATCAATTGGTACCATAAGGAGAATAAAAATATAACCCACAAGCTGGAAGGGGAGAGTTGTATTATATATGACATAGAAAAGCATCAGTATTGAGAACACATAAAGAATTCTTATCAATGACTAATGAGTACAAATGTTAAACCAAACAAATCATATTAGTCAGAATATGTTAGATATGCTGAAACACAAATAAACCAAAAAATCTCAGGGGAATAAACCCTGCAGAAGTTTATTTCCTGCTCACAGATTGTCTGCTAAAGGTCAAGTGACTCTCCAGGACTGTTGTCCTGTATGTAGTGACTCGGTCATCAAATGGTTTTCATGCGTCTGCATCCCTGTGATCACTGCCTTGGGAGAGGACAGCTCAGGAGACAGGCACTAACTGTTCAATGCTCCTCTCATGGCACATTGGCCAGAACTACTGCTATTAGACCCCAACTAGTAAGACGGAGGATGGGAAATTGGGGAACTATAGGGAACAGTGAGCAGAAAGTTCTCTGGGAGAGGCATAAGCGGACATGTCACAGAAGTGTGTGTTAGTTACACAGTCATGTTTGACTCTTTGTGACCCTGTAGACTGTAGCCCAGAATGTTTCTCTGTCCACAGAATTCCCCAGGAAAGAATACTGGCATGGGTAGTCATTCCCTTCTCCAGGGGATCTTCCAAACTCCAGGATTGAGCCCGGGTCTCCTGCATTGCAGGCAGATTCTTTACCAGGGAAGCCCATGTCATAGAAGAGGAGACACAAATGGTCTAAGGAACATATGAGGAAAAGCTCCAATGTAATAAGGGAACCGTATGCCAGAATGCCTGTCAGATGCCATTTTACCTACACACACAGGCAAAAATTCAGAAGTCTGACTAATGTTGCTGACAAGAGTGGGGAGCAGCAAACCAACAAAAATTCATTCGCTGATGGAAGTGCAAATCAGAACCACCATCTGGGGAGACAATTTGACTTTACCTTGAAAAGCTGAACATGAACATAAATCATAACCCAGCAACCACATTTCTAAGTGGTCTTTAAAAGTATTTGCTCTTCTAAGGTAAAAATATTTCTGCTTTATTGACTATGCCAAAGCCTTTGACTGTGTGGATCACAATAAACTGTGGAAAATTCTGAAAGAGATGGGAATACCAGACCACCTGACCCACCTCTTGAGAAACCCATATGCAGGTCAGGAAGCAACAGTTAGAACTGGACATGGACCAATAGACTGGTTGCAAATAGGAAAAGGAGTATGTCAAGGCTGAATATTGTCACCCTGCTTATTTAACTTATATGCTGAGTACATCATGAGAAACGCTGGGCTGGAGGAGGCATAAGCTGGAATCAAGATTGCCGGGAGAAATATTAATAATCTCAGATATGCAGATGACACCACCCTTATGGCAAAAAGTGAAGAGGAATTAAAAAGCCTCTGGATGAAAGTGAAAGAGGAGAGTGAAAAAGTTCACTTAAAACTCAATGTTCAGAAAACTAAAATCATGGCATCTGGTCCCATCACTTCATGGGAAATAGACTGGGAAACAGTGGAAGCAGTGTCAGACTTTATTTTCTCCAAAATCACTGCAGGTGGTGATTGCAGCTCTGAAATTAAAAGATGCTTACTCCTTGGAAGGAAAGTTATGACCAACCTAGATAGCATATTAAAAAGCAGAGACATTACTTTTCCAACAAAGGTCCGTCTAGTCAAGGCTCTGGTTTTTCCAGTGGTCATGTATGAATGTGAGAGTTGGACTGTGAAGAAAGCTGCGCACAGGAGAATTGATGCTTTTGAACTGTGGTGTTGGAGAAGACTCTTGAGAGTCCCTTGGACTGCAAGGAGATCCAACCAGTCCATCCTGAAGGAGATCAGTCCTGGGTGTTCATTGGAAGGACTGATGCTGAAGCTGAAACTCCAATACTTTGGCCACCTGATGCGAAGTGTTGACTCATTGGAAAAGACTCTGATGCTGGGAGGCATTGGGGGCAGGAGGAGAAGGGGACAACAGAGGATGAGATGGCTGGATGGCATCACTGACTCAATGGACATGAGTTTGGGTAAACTCCGGGAGTTGGTGATGGACCGGGAGGCCTGGTGTGCTGCGATTCATGGGGTTGCAAAGAGTCAGACATGACTGAGCGACTGAACTGAACTGAACTGAAGGTCAAAAGAATTTTTTTGATTGAGTGCTTTCTCACAGTTTTAAGTTATCTATAAACTTTTCTAATCAATTTTAACAGTCCCAGAAGATGTAGTTTCTGACATATTATAAACATCAAAATTTTTACATCACTTGCAAATGCATCCAAAGGTACCTGAAAACCATAATAATTTGATAAATCATAATAGTTGTCATCACCCATTTAAAAGACAGGTACAAGTTCTTCCTCAAAGTCAGAAATTTTACATTGTTCCTTATTTAATTCTTGATATGTTTGAAAGTATTTTATTGATCACTCTCACTATTGTTTTTCTGCAATAAGAATATATCTTGAGACTTCTCTGGTGGCCCAGTGATTAAGAATCTGCCTTGCAATGCAGGAGATTTCAGGTCACTCCCTGGTCAGGGAACAAAGATCACATGTGCCATGGAGAAACTAACCCTGCCCACTGCAACTAATAAGCCTGCGAGCCACAGTGAGAGAGTCTATGCACCTCAGTGAAAGAATGCAGCAACTAAGACCCGATACACTCAACCAAATAAATATTTTTTTAGAAAAAGAATCTCAAATTGAAGACGGGGGAGGAATAGGACAGGGAGACCACTTTCTCCCCCACAAATTCATCAAAAGATCGTTTGAATGTTGAGCAACTGCCACAGAAGAACTTCTGAACACTGGGAGAGGACACCAGACACCCAGAAAGGAGGCCCTTCCTCTTTGAAAGGAGAGAGTTATTGTTTTACTCATATGTTTTCACAAAGGCTTCTTGCAAATGCATTTAATCTTCAGAGAACTTCAAGGAAAGGAATCTAACAAGTACCCTAGAATACAAGTTTCTGATGTCTTACAAAAACCACTGAACTGGATATTAAGCCCTGAGCCTTTGGAGTGGGAGCACTAACTCCAGGACCCTAGAACCAGAGAACTAACCCTACGGAGTATCAAACAGTTAGAACTTACCCAAAGGAAACCACTTGAATACAAGACCCGGCATCACCCAGCCATCAGTAGCACCCTGTGCAGGATGCCTCATCTAAACAACAAACAAAACAAAAATACAAACCCAATCATCAGCAGACAGGATTACCACCTCACTCAGCATTGCCCATCAGAGGAAAAACTAACAAACAAACAAAAAACTCAGCACAAATCTCACCCTATATGACGCTTACACAAACCACTGCACCAATCTTAGGAGGGCAGAAACCAAAAGGAAGAAGGAATTCAACCTTGAAGCCTGGGAAAAGGAGACCTCAAACACAATAAGTTTAAAAAAAAAAAAAAAGGAAAGGCAGAGAAAAACTACACAAATGAAGGAACCAACTAGAAACACAGAAGTCCAAATAAACGAAGGGGAAACAGGCAAACTCCCTGAAAAAGAATTCAGAATAATGATAATAAAGATGATCAAAAACCTTGAAAAGAGAATAGAGAAAATGCAAGAATCAATTAACAAAGACCTAGAAGAATTAAAGAATAAACATAGAGAGACAAACAACACAATTACTGAAAATAAAAATACTCTGGAAGGACTCAACAGCAGAATATCTGAAGCAGAAGAATGAATCAGTGAGCTGGAAGGTAAAATGGTAGAAATAACTTCTGAAGAGCACAATAAAGTAAGAAGAATGAAAAGAACTGAAGGTGGTCTCTGAGACCTCTGGGACAATGTCAAACACACCAACAATCAAATTATAGGGGTCCAAGAAGAAGAGAAAAAGAAAGGGTTATGAGAAAATTTTTGAAGAGATTATAGTTTAAAATTTCCCCAACATGGAAAACGAAATAGTCAATCAAGTCCAAGAGGTGCAAAGAGTCCCATACAGGATAAATCCAAGGAGAAACAGACCAAGACACATACTAATCAAACTAACCAAGACTAAACAAAAAGTAAGAATATTAAAAACAGCAAGGGAAAAACATTTACCAGCTGATCTTTCAGAAGAAACTCTGTAGGTCAGAAGGGAATGGCAGGATATATTTAAAGTACTGAAAGGGAAAATTCTGCAACCATGATTACTCTACCAGACAAGGATCTCATTCAAAATTAATGTTGAAATAAAAAGTTTTCAGACAAACAAAAGTTAAGAGAATACAGTACCACCAAACCAGCTTTACAACAAATGTTAAAGGGATCTATATAGTCAAGAAATACAATAGGAAAAAAATATTTACAAAATCAACCCCAGACAGTTAAGAAAATGGCAATAGGAACATCAGTCAGTTCAGTTCAGTTCAGTCAGTCAATCGTGTCCAACTCTTTGTGACACCATGAACTGCAGCACACCAGGCCTCCCTGTCCATCACCAACTCCCGGAGCTTGCTCAAACTCACATGCATTGAGTCGGTGACAACATCCAACCATCTCATCCTCTGTCATCCCCTTCTCCTCCTGCCTTCAATCTTTCCCAGCATCAGGGTCTTTTCAGATGAGTCAGCTCTTTGCATCAGGTGGCCAAAGTATTGCAGCTTCAGCTTCAGCATCAGTCCTTCCAATGAACACCCAGGACTGATCTCCTTTAGGATGGACTGGTTGGATCTCCTTGCAGTCCAAGGGACTCTCAAGAGTCTTCTCCAACACCACAGTTCAAAAACACCAATTCTTAGGCACTCAGCTTTCTTTATAGTCCAACCCTCACATCCATACATGACCACTGTAAAAACCATAGTCTTGACTAGACGGACCTTTGTTGGCAAAGTGGTGTCTCTGCTTTTTAATATGCTGTCTAGGTTGCTCATAACTTCCCTTCCAAGGAATAAGTGTCTTAATTTCATGGCTGCAATCACCATCTGCAGTGATTTTGGAGCCCCCAAAAATAAAGTAAGCCACTATTTCCACTGTTTCCCCATCTACTTGCCATGAAATGATGAGACCAGATGCCATGATCTTAGTTTTCTGAATGTTGAGCTTTAAGCCAACTTTTTCACTCTCCTCTTTCATTTTCATCAAGAGGCTCTTTAGTTCTTCTTCACTTTCTGTCATAAGGGTGGTGTCATCTGCATATCTGAAGTTATTGATATTTCTCCTGGCAATCTTAATTCCAGCTTGTACTTCCTCTAGCCCAGCGTTTCTCATGATGAACTCTGCATATAAGTTAAACAAGCAGGGTAACAATATACAGCCTTGATGTACTCCTTTTCTTATTTGGAAACAGAGGTTACTCTAACAAGATTACTACTGTTTTCCCCTTGCTGCTTTCTTGTTTGAGCATCTGTTGTTCCATGACCAGTTCTAACTGTTGCTCCCTGACCTGCATACAGATTTCTCAAGAGACAGATCAGGTGGTCTGGTATTCTCATCTCTTCCAGAATTTTCCACAGTTTATTGTGATCCACACGGTCAAAAGCTTTGGCATGGTCAATAAAGCAGAAACAGATGTTTTTCTGGAACTCTCTTGTTTTTTCAATGATCCAGCGGATGTTGGCAATTTGATCTCTGGTTCCTCTGCCTTTTCTAAAACCAGCTTGAACATCTGGAAGTTCATGGTTCACATATTGTTGAAGCCTGGCTTGGAGAATTTTGAGCATTACTTTACTGGTGTGTGAGATGAGTGCACTTGCGCAGTACTTTGAGCATTCTTTGGCATTGCCTTTCTTTGGGATTGGAATGAAAACTGACCTTTTCCAGTCCTGTGACCACTGCTGAGTTTTCGAAATTTGCTGGCATATTGAGAGCAACACTTTCACAGCATCATCTTTTAGGATTTGAAATAGCTCAACTGGAATTCCATCACCTCCACTAGCTTTGTTCGTAGTGATGCTAAGGCCCACTTGACTTCACATTCCAGGATGTCTGGCTCTAGGTGAGTGATCACACCATCGTGATTATCTGGGTCATGAAGATCTTTCTTGTATAAGTTCTGTGTATTCTTTCCACCTCTTCTATTATATTCTGCTTCTGTTATGTCCATACCACTTCTCTCCTTTATTGAGCCCATCTTTGCATGAAATGTTCCCTTGGTATCTCTAACTTTCTTGAAGAAATTTCTAGTCTTTCCCATTCTATTGTTTTCCTCTATTTTTTTGCACTGATCACTGAGGAAGACTTTCTTATCTCTCTTTGCTATTCTTCGGAACTCTGCATTCAAATGGGTATATCTTTCCTTTTCTCCTTTGCTTTTCACTTCTCTTTTTTTCTCAGCTATTTGTAAGGCCTCATCAGACAGCCATTTTGTCTTTTTGCATTTCTTTTTCTTGGGGATGATCTTGATCCCTGTTTCCTGTACAAAGTCATGTACCTCCATCAATACTTCATCAAGCACTCTGTCAGATCTAGTCCCTTAAATCTATTTCTCGCTTCCACTGTATAATTGTAAAGGATTTGATTTGGGTCATACCTGAATGGTCTAGTGGTTTTCCCCACTTTCTTCAATTTAAGTCTGAATTTGGCAATAAGGAGTTCATGATCTGAGCCACAGTCAGCTCCTGGTCTTGTTTTTGCTGACTGTATAGAGCTTCTCCATCTTTAAAAATCTCTCAAAAAACAAAAGCCTAGGACCAGATGGCTTCACAGGAGAATTTTATCAAACATTTGTAGTGGAGCTAATCCCTATCCTTCTAAAACTCTTTTTCAAAATTGCAGAGGAAGGAACACTTCCAAACTCATTCTACGAGGTCACCATCACCCTGATACCAAAACGTGACAAAGAACAGAAAAAAGAAAATTTCAGGCCAATATCACTGATGAAAATAGATGCAAAGCTCCTCAACAAAATCTTAGAAAACAGAATTCAGCAACACATCAAAAAGCTCATACACCATGATCAAGTTGGATTTATTCCAAGGATGCAAGGATTCTTCAATATACACAAATCCATCAATGTCATACACCATATTAACAAATTGAAAGATAAAACCATATGATAAACTCAATAGATGCAGAAAACACTTTTGACAAAATTCAGCACCCATTTATGATTAAAACTCTTCAAAAAATGAACATAGAAGGAACCTGCCTCAACATAGTAAAGGCCATATATGATAAGGCTACAGCAAACATTATTCTCAATGGTGAAAAACTGAAAGCATTCCCCCTAAGATCAGGAACAAGACAAGGGTGTCTAGTTTCACCAATATTATTCAACATAGTTCTGGAAGTCCTAGATACAGCAATCAGAGAAGAAAAGGAAATAAAAGCAATCCAGATGGGAAAAGAAAAAGTAAAGCTCTGTTTGCAGATGACATGATACTGTACATAGAAAACCCTAAAGATAGTATCAGAAAATTACTAGAGCTAATCAGTGAATTTAGCAAAGTCACAGGGTACAATATCAATACACAGAAAGGACTTTCATGTCTATATACTAACAATGAAATCTCAGAAAGGGAAATTAAGGAATCAATCCCCTTCACCATTGCAACAAAAAGAATTAAATATCTAGGAATAAACTTACCTAAGGAGACAAAAGAACTGTACACAGAAAATTATAAGGCACTGATGAAAGAAATCAAAGATGACATAAACAGATGGAGAGATACTCCATGTTCCTGGGGAGGAAGAATCAATATTGTGAAAATGACTATACTCCCAAATGCAATCTACAGATTCAGTGTGATCCCTATCAAATGACCAATGGCATTTTTCACATAACTAGAACAAAAAATTTCACTATTCATATGGAAGCACAAAAGACCCTGAATAGCCAAAGCAGTCTTGAGAAAGAAGAATGAAGCTGGAGGAATCCACCTTCCTGACTTCAGATTATATTACAAAGCTACAGTCATCAAGACAGTATGGTACTGGCACAAAAGAGGACATATAGACCAATGTAACAAGATAGAAAGCCCCCTTAGTTTTGACAAAGGAGGCAAGAATATACAATGGGGCAAAGACAGCCTCTTCAATAATGGTGCTGGGAAAACTGGACAGCTACATGTAAAAGAATGAAGTTAAAACACTTCCTAACACCATACACAGAGATAAACTCAAAACAGATTAAAGACCTAAATGTAAGACCAGAAACTATAAAACTCTTAGAGAAAAACATGGGCAGAACACTTGATGACATAAATCAAAGCAAGATCTTCTGTGATCCACTCCTAAAGTAACAGAAATAAAAACAAAAATAAACAAGTGGAACCTGATTAACCTTAAAAGTTTTTGCACAGCAAAGGAAACTATAAGCAAGGTGAAAGACAACCCTCAGAATGGGAGAAAATAATAGCAAATGAAACAACTGACAAAGGATTAATTTCCAAAATATACAAGCAGCTCATACAACTCAATACCAGAAAAACAAACAGCCCAATCAGAAAGTGGGATAAAGACCTAAACAGACATTTCTCCATGAAGACATACAGACGGCTAACAAACACATGAAAATATGTTCAACATCGCTCATTATGAGAGAAATGCAAATCAGAACTACAAGGAGATATTACCTCACACCAGTCAGAATGGCCATCATCAAAAAGTCTACAAATAATAAATGCTGGAGAGGGTGTGGAGGAAAGGGAATGCTCTTGCACTGTTGGTGGGAATGTAAATTGATACAGCCCCTATGGACGATGGTATGGAGATCCCTTAAAAATCTAGGAATAAAACCACCATATGACCTAGTAATCCCACTCCTAGGCATATGCCCTGAGGAAACCATAATTGAAAATGACACATGTACCCCACTGTTTATTGCAGCACTGTTTACAATGGCTAGAACATGAAAGCAACCTATATGTTCATTGACAGATGAATGGATACGGAAGTTGTGGTACATATTACTCAGCCATAAAAAGAATACATTTGAGTCAGTTCTAATGAAGCAGATGAACCTAGAACCTATGTGAACCTATAGTGAAGTAAGTCAGAAAGAGAAAGATAAATATTGTATTCTAATGCATATAAATGGAATTTAGAAAAATGGTACTGAGAATTTATTTACAGGGCAGCAGTGGAGAAACAGACATAGAGAATAGGCTTATGGACACCGGGAGAGGGGAGGAGAGGGTAAGATGAATGGAAAGAGTAACATGAAAGCTTACATTACCATATGTAAAATAGATAGCCAACGGGAATTTGCTGTATGTCTCAGGAAACTCAAACAGGGACTCTGTATCAACCTAGAGGGGTGGGATGCGGAGGGAGATGGGAAGGAGGTTCAAAAGGGAGGGGATATATGTATACCTATGGCTGATTCATGTTGAGGTTTGACAGAAAACAACAAAATTCTTTTAAACAATTATCCTTCAATTAAAAAATAAATAAATTGAAGTGAATTTTAATATAATAAAAAGGAAGCATCCCTTACAATTGCAACAAATAGTTAAAATATCCACCAAAGAACTTAGTATTATTCATAATATTGATAAAATAAGTGCATTTTTTTAGTATTGATAAAATAATCCCAAAGAAGTAGTTTAAGAAAAGTGCAGATTGTCCTAGTACTGAGCTCTGGGGAGGGGTGGAGTGGTGAGGTGTGGGTTATTTCCTCAACAAGAATTTGTAAGACATATAAAAGCAATTGTTTTCTAGAGGTCATTTTAAGTATTCACCAAGGTTTTCCTAAGTTATAAGCATGCCTAGTGACCATATGGTGAAGGCAGTGAAAGGCAAATAATATATCTCAAATATACGGTTATCTATCTATCTACTTGGCTTGATAGCTATCTACCTATATAGCTTGATTTAAAAACAGATTAAGAGAGAAGGAACACAGAACTGGCCTGTGAGGAGTAGCTGTTGGTGTATGTGCTGTATGTGCGAAGAGGTTCATTATACTATTTTGTCCATCCTGTTCTACTCTTGTGAGTGTTTGAAATTTCCTATAGTAAAAGATTAAGCAAAAATAAACAAATAAATAAATTTCAAAAAAGAATCTCAAACTTATATATATAGATATATATATATATCTTAATAAGTCAAATGTATTTCTTTATTTTCCTAATGTTTGGCCCCAAGACTGCTTATGGCATCGTGGATTGTGGTACCAAGAGAAAGAAACAAATCAAGGTGCTATCAACAGGCAACTACACGAATAAACTGAGGTAACTCACATAATAGATTACTACACAACGCTGAAAATATGGTAAACTACTACTCCACGTATCAACATGGGCAAATTTCATATACATAATTTAGTAGAAAAGTCAGATCACATAAAAAATACATAAAATAGATAACATGAGGCCTTTTCTGAAAAAAATCTAAACAATACATCCTTGATAAACATCTTTGTAGCAGAGCTATTACAAAAGGGCAAAGGAATGATAAACCAAAATCGGAACAGTGATTGCATTCCTTCCAATGGGGAAGGTGAAGTGTGGATTTAGAACAGGTGAAATGGCATTTATAATGTCCATTATAATGGCAGTGGATGCTTATTTTACCATTATTTTTTTATGCATGGAATATTGTTTAATGTTTTTAAAGAGGAGATTGGTGGCTACAAGGGTAGTGACTGACCTGCTGTAGAGAGTCCCCATTATGACCCAGGTGGTGGGTCTGGGGAATGTCCAGGGAGACTGTTCTTCCTGCCTGAGCCCTCTATGCAGGGATGCTGTCCATGCGTCAGATCAGGTCTCTGATAGAAAGCTCTCATATCTGTGTTATCTTGTAGGCTGAATGTTTTTCTCTAACATTTCATCTCCGGCTTTGATTGATACCTCATTGTCTCTTTTAAGCCTTTGCCTGGCCACCCAGGACATCTCCAGCATAAAGGATCATTTCCTTTCACACAAAGAGGTTCATTCATTCACTCGTTCATTCACCAAATGTGTATTAACCTCCTACCCAGCGTCACACTCTGTGAAGACCACAAAGCAGTCTTCGTTCTCTTGAAGTCTATGGAAATTTTAATGGAAGTCAGGACATTCAAAGGAAAGAAGAGAAGAAGAGAGGGGAGGAAGAGAGAGACAGAAGGAAAGCTTTCTCAGAAAGGTGATGCACGGACTTGAAGGGCAAGCATTTCACTTCTTTATTCCCAAAGTGCATCCCTGCTGATACACTTGACTCCAAGCAGTCCCTCAGCTTCTGAGACCTTCCTGATCTTCAGAGGACGTGAGAAAAGCATCGAGAACTTAGCACCTGACCCTTGATTCAGGTGTTTCTGTATGAGTACCTGTCACATTTTTCGGGTTTGGGTGTTTTTTTTTTCAGTGGTCTACTCTGTTGCAGAAGACTCTTGAGAGTTCCTTGGACTGCAAGGGGATCCAACCAGTCTATCCTAAAGGAGATTGGTCCTGGGTGTTCATTAGAAGGACTGATGCTGAAGCTGAAACTCCAATACTTTGGCCACCTCATGCGAAGAGTTGACTCATTGAAAAAGACCCTGATGCTGGGAGGGATTGGAGGCAGGAGGAGAAGGGGATGACAGAGGATAAGATGGCTGGATGGCATCACCGACTTGATGGGCATGAGTTTGAGCAAACTCCGGGAGTTGGTGATGGACAGGGAGGCTTGGCGTGCTGGGATTCATGAGGTCTCAAAGAGTCGGACACGACTGAGCGACTGAACTGAATTGAACTGAACTGAACTGAACTCTGTTGCAAGTCTAGTTCTTTAATGTGTCTTGGGCCACAGACTCCTAAGAAAGCCTATGGACCTCTTCTCAGAATAATGCATTTAAAACACATAAAATAAAAATACACATGGTTGCAAAGAAATGAATTACACAGAAATGCAGTTCTATTCCTGGACCTCCCTGAAAGGAGCACCCAGGATAATAAAATAAAACGGGGAAAGCAGACCAGTCCTACTCCACCAAAGGGAACCAACCAGAGAGAGCATAGCGACTTAACTGAAGACAAATGTATTGAATATTTGTCTTGCCCGACAGAGGAATAAACCAATTCAAGAAAACTTGATTTAAAAGTGAAGTGGCTGATTGTCTATTTCCTAATAAAGCACTGTAATCAAAAATACTTACTGTTGTACTTCAACAGTGCTTCATTTGTCAAATGTTTCCAGAACATCCAATCCATTTCTTAATTTCTGTTTACTTGTTCATCATCTCCGCCACCCACCCCTGCTTTATTCCAATCTCTGATCTAAGTCTCAGATGATGACAAAGGATTTGGCTTATCCTAACTCACTGCTCAGGATTCCAGCACCTCCCTATTATAGGAGATAGCACCAAAGGGGATCTAATGGAAGCAGTCTCTGCCTGAACGGTAACTCGGACATCAGTAGCCTCATAGATTTCCTGATTGCACACCTCATCTTCCGTGGCCATTCACCCACTGGGTCTGATCTGGGGGTGATGCTTCTTGCCATGCCAAATCCAACACCCATCACAACTCAGCATCTTTACGGAAAATATTCAGCAGACATCTAGATGCATACATGCCATGAAATGTGGTCCCTGCACCGAATCTTCGTTGAGAAACTCCCCAAGCACCCACTTAATAAAAGCCAAGGACTTGAATATCACCAGACCCAGGAGACAGAAATACCTTGCTACTTTCTCTTCCCAGTAACTGTCTTTTTTCCCCCAAAGAACTCAATCAGCTATATCTTCCATAAAACATCTTTTCAGAAAAAAACTACTGTTATTTCTTGCATTATGATGTTCTTTCTGATCATTGATATCAGTTTACATAAAAATTAAAATGCATTATCCTAATCCTTCCAAATGAGGACTCAATAATATTAATAGTCACCTTCTCTCTCTGTATCTCTCTCTCTCTCCTTCACACACACACACACACACACACACACACCTTTACCCAGCATCTTCTCCCCCTTTACATCCAGGGTAGAGAGAAAGAAATAAAAAATTAAAAAATATTAGATACTGCCTTTCGACGTGACTGCTAACACAATAAAGCCACATTGTAAACTGAATCATTGGAGTCTGCTGTTCTTATTGCTCTCTTTGCTGGTATTGCTTCATGGATATTAGAACCCTTAGGGATATTGGAATATGAATAAAGATTTTTTTTTAAATCAGCTAGGTTTTTTTTCTTGGTTCTGTTTCTAAAAATAATGCAGTTTGCAAAAAACAGAAGGTTTGGTTTATAACACAAACAAAATTGTTACATTCTGAATGGGTTGTAAGTACCTGATTCTTTGCCTTTTTACTCATCCCTGCAAAAAAAAAAAAAAAATCTGCAAATCCATTTGCTAACCAGCTGTACCTCTGTGCAGAACAGATAACAACCTGGAAGAGCCAAGGTTTGCTGTGAATCGGCACTGATAGGCCTGAATCTCATAGCTTTTTTTAAATGCTAATGACAAGAAACATTTCCGAAGCCAAAACGCTCTTGTAGATCTGTCTTCCTCTATTATGACTGATATTTGCTTGTAAGTACATAGAACACTTGTTCCCTGTCCCTTATCTGCGGCGCTGCAGCATGCTGACCTACATACCATTCAGCACAATATGACGCACAAACATCTTCTATATAATTTTTCATTTTCGACTTAAAAACAGTAGAGGCAAAATAGGATTGCTGCAAATCTAACAAAGAGATGGCATTATTTCCAAATAAAAATGTGCATTTTTCCAAAGAATTTATTTGTCTAGCAGCATGAAGTTCATACATAGCAATGCTGGGGAGAGGGTGCTAAACTGTGATTAGGAAGGAAGGACTTAGGGAGTGAAACAAAACCCATCTTTTCTGCTCCCTGAGCATAATTAAGCTAACTTCTTTCTTGCCACAATTAGAAGTTCAGCTTCCCTGAACCATGTTTTTGCAGTGTCACGAAATGTGGCAGATAGAGTAATGCTGAAATCAATGTAGTAATCACAAAGGAAGAAGGGTAGAAAGTGACACGGGGCTGTGGGAAGAAAAGAAAGCGTCTATTTTCACACCTGCCATTGTAGAACACTCCAAACCGAGTTACTTATCTTCTTTAATTTCTTGCGGCTATGGCTGCCATGTTGGAGGCCCTCCTACCCTTGAAAGGATCCTTGGGTTTCCAACAAAACTGTTAACAGCTGCAGTTGAGGCCTTAAGCTGGTGGCTATCTGATGACCCAGCCTCCTTACGGCTCTGCCAGACCACTGTAATTGCAAATACTGGAGCACCACGGAAAAAGGAGGACTGTATTTCTAAAAAAGCATCACAAAAGAGAGCAGCAAAGGTGCCAACAAGGTCAAAAAGCAAAGAGGGTGAAAACCCCTCATTAACTGGGAACGCAGCTGGAAATCTCCACTTACACCGCCTTCCCTTGGCCAAGAAGAGGTGGCTTCTGAGTGCACCTGGGTTGAATTTTTAATGATAAGCTGTTTTTGTTTTCCAAGTTTGATGCTTCTAAAACAATGGAAAATCCCCAAGTATAATAAAAATGGCTTGGGTTTTGGCCCAAGCGACCTCTTTCCTTGCACTTTAAGTAATACGATTCCTAATTATCTTGAGGGGCCCGGAGGAGGAGGGCTGCAGCAAACACTCCTGCCACCGGCTGGAAGCTGACAATAAGTCTGAGCACAGTTCACTGTCTGAATCGTTGTTTCATGGTTCTCTAAAAGTAGAGCAACCTTTTGCAAAGCAGTGATTTGAATTTGACCATCTAGAAGTCTCTTTTCCAAAAACCCAAATCAAAGATAAAATACATTTTTCACACTTTTTGCAATTTTGCAGCTATTCTGCTTCATTATTTGCACCAGCCAAATGTATCCATCCGCTGCCAGACCCCTGCTTATTTATGAGCAGTGTTAACCCAGCCTTTTACCATTTCCATGTGATTCAGGGAGCAGAGCATTCTGGCTGAGAGTCTGGAGACCCCGGGTTTTCATCCTGGCTCTGCCGCCAGTGAGCTGTGTGACTTTGAGCGAATCACTTGACCTCTCTGAACCTGTGTCTCTGGAGTTGGCCTGGTTAAACGATAAGAGCTCTTCTGGATGTAAAATTCGACCATTGGCTCCCCATATATCTTTTTCATTTGGGACCACTTATCTCACCACTGTTGGCTCGTGTTAACCGTTAAATACCACAGAACAAATACCATAGAACAATTTTCTAAGTGCTTATTTCAGATGATCCTGAGAGCTCTCAGAAAACGCTGTCTTTCTGCACCACCATAGATAGGCTTAAGTGATAACCAGCTCCCACTTTACTATACATTGCTAACGACAATGTTATACTCCCAAAAGAGCACCAGAGGTCTAACTTATTAATGGCCTATGCTAATGCAATTTCCAAAAAGTATGTTGTTATTAAATTTTCTGAAATTTCAACACAGCAAAACAACATGTAACTGCTTGATAAATTACTCTGAATAGATTTAGTAATTTGTGTAAGGGTGGCTCTCATTTATGTAAGATGCCTAAATCCATTTAAAGTTAATTTCTAATTTTCTTATATTTATGTCATTCAGAAATACAGTGCTGGTCCAGGAGCAATCTTTCCAAAACCCAAGTGAACTATTAATTTAGTTTGGGTTAAAGCATAAAATGTTAACAGTGTACGCTATCCACAGTTTGCCAGTTTTTCTTCACAATTTCTTCCAAACACAGTCTATGAATTTTTTTTCTCAGTTTACTGAGATTTTGTATAGCATCTCTGTTTTTATCTCAAATTTAAGGCAAAAGATAGATGGATTTATTAAATGAGAGTTCCTAGAAAATATCAAGTTAGCATAAAAATTTTCATGGACTAAGCAATCTGCCTTTTATATTGCTTTCAATGTTTTAGATGAAAATACAGTCCAAAATTCTAGGTCCCCTTCCTTAAGCTTCTATTTATAAAATACATCCAGATGAAGATTCTCCTTCTTCATTGTCACTGTTGTTTAAAAATAATCACTGTGCTGTTGACTTCTGTCTGAACTGTACTAGGCTCTACAGGTAGAACCATTTATACAGTTATAACTGCTGCCCATGAAAGGCAGAGAGATGACAGTCAGATGGATTCACCCTCAGATTTGGAGCTGTAAGCCACAAATAGAATTCCTATGAGAAATGCAAAAAGTGTTGAATTTTAAATGCTGTGCTCTGGTAATATCTATGCTTTAGGCTTCAGCAAAGAGTTAATTACACACACACACACTCACATACACTCTCTCTCACACACACACATGCACACCAACATAGCAATATACGTCAATGACTTAAAAATGACTCAAACACAAAATTGACATTTCTGCTAGAGGACAACTTCTTACAAAATTGTGGAAGTCCATAAATAAGTTGGAAAGTAAATGAGATGACTGATTTTTACTTTCTTTTAACAAATTCATTTATTTGTATATTAAGTTACTGGGTTCTTACTATGGGCCAAATAGCATGTTTTGCTAAGTTCAATATAATTCATGAGAGAAATAAAAAGCTCAAGAAAGAAATCACTCTGATTCCTAAAGCACTCTCATTGCAAAATTTTCAAACCAAGTAAAATGGCTATGCTATTATATTGTTAATAAAATGGTTTAAATCTGACTTTTAAAATAAAAAAGCAATGAAAGATGTACTACCTTAGCTGTCTTTTTATGTTACAACTTGAAATATTTGAAAACTTTATCCCAGGTGTTCTTTTGTAGTAAACAGAATATATGATCCATTGCATTTAACTTTGAAGGTAAATTAGTCTAATAACTCTGGATTAACAGTAGATGATTCAAATCACTGTCAGACTTAACCTTCAGCTGGGTATCTTGTTGCATTTATGTGTGTTCTGTCGTGTCCAACTCTTTGCAACCCCAGGGACTGCAGCCCACTAGGCTCCTCTGTCCATGGAATTCTCTAGGGAAGAATACTGGAGTAGGTTGCCATTTCCTTCTCCAGGGGATCTTCCCAACCCAGGGATGGAACCCGCATCTCTTACGCCTCCTGCATTGGCAGGCAAGTTTTTTACCACTAGCGCCACTTGGGAAGGCTTGGGTGTGTGCTTTTGAGCAAATTGGCCATTAGAGTTACCGGAAAGGTAACTAAGAACGGTCACGTTCCAAACAAAGTATAGCAATAAACGCTGAGGACAGGACCACTGAAGGTCCACCTCAGCATCGTTTCAATTCAGTGACGATAGGTCTGGAGACGGCATATTAGGTGACATCAGGAATCCTTCCCCACTCCTCCCTGGTATTCTGGGAAAGCTTCGTTCTACAGTTATCTCAGGCATAACTAGAGTGATCACACAGCTCATTTGCTCAGGACATCCCAGTTTACTCCTGTTATCCCAACATAATCATTAACAGTTTCCCCAAAAGAATAGTTTTCCCTAGCCCTGGCTAGTGATGATTAATTACACAGGTTCCCTAACTATAATACAATCTATGATACACACTCCAATCGCTGCTCCATTATAACACACTCCAGTCCTGCCCAGCACTAGAAATGGGGCAGTCTGCAAAGTTACAGACACATGCTGGAATTTATCATCCTCTTTCCCCATGCAATGGTCCTGTCCTTTAAAGAAACTGGCTAAACAAGCTACCCTGTCTGATTCATGGACATGACCTATAGGCATATCGCCTATCAAACCATAACTTTCCTCCATTCACACCCATCAGACTCACTAAACATTCCTGGGATGAGCTGAGCTCTATTGGATTCTGCATAAATCCTGACTCTGTTCTGGATTTCTTAAGAATAAAAAAATGTATCTTGCTCACCTTGGTGTCTCCCAGTGCCTTTAGCACACAGCCTTATTTGTAAGAGCCACTCCATAAACATTTGTTGAAATTCTGGAACATCCAGTCAAAACACCTGGATGGTTGGCCAAATTCTCTACTTTCCTTACGGCTATTTATCACCATGTAGACCCAAAGAAATCCAGAAAACAGACACATGCCAGGCCTGAGCACATCCATGGGGAGAAGGGCCCAGGTGCATGTGGATGGAAATAACATCTACACCTAAACCTTTGCTTCCCTCCTAGTAACTTCTCAATCTATCTTCATGTTCTTTTCAAAGGCAGCTAATTGGCCATGTTCTACAAACCAGATATTCTAGAGGTAGGAGCCAGGTCTTGCCCAACAAACCCATCAACAAAACAGCCATTTCCACCTGGATATCCAGGACAAATAAAGTCAAGGGTCAGGAAAGAATCTTGCTAAAGAAATAACAGTGCTTGCTGTTCTCTGGTACAGCATCTCTGGAAGTCTTTGGCAGATTAAGGAGGAGATAATGAAAGATTTTAAAGGCATGTTTTGTTCATTTTGACATTAGAAAAGAATTGACGTTTATCCACAAGGTATGAAGAGGAATTGCAGCATCGGAGTCAACCCTTATAAATCATGCTGAAGCATTTTGCCCTCAGTTATCATGTTCCCAAATTTTAATTTGTGATTTCTGAAATCATATCTTTAACATGCTTGTGATTACTTTTTTCAGATCACTCAAGCAGACTAAATAAATGCAGTGACTGTGCCTAATGGCTTTTATGAACCTACCACATTGGGATGGAATCAAAACCATCATGTAATTTGGCATCATCCGGTAAGAAAAAGAGTTTCTACAACATCCATCTTCGAAAAACAACAAGAAAGCAAAGTGCATTTCAAGCGGAAAGAAGGGATATAAAGCACTGGGCCCTGGACACCAGATTCCACATTCACACAACGTGTTCTTTCTGGAGGTTTGAGCCGGGGCGCTTTCTCCTTTCATCGGCCAACATAAAAGTGGTTTCAGCAAGATGTAGGGAACAAAGAAAGACTTTCATTTACAAAAGCAAGTCTAACGGCACAGTGTCTGTTAGAAACTTTTGTTTATGCCGCACCTGGCATTATTTTTAACTATCTCTGGAACAGAATTGGCTGTGCCAACTCTGACAAGGAAAGAGTGTGTTTCTGCCTCCAACGCATAAACCTGTGTCATGCATCTTTGAACCCCAAGCTCGCATCAGCAAAGTCATCCTGACGGAAGGACTCTGGAGGAGAGCAGGTGGGCTCGCGTGCTTGGTGGAAGCTGGTCTGCCTCCCAGCCTCTCCAGGTAGGAGACTGCCACCAGGATCTCTGGGTTGAGCCCTCCGCAGCCCAAGCCAGCTCCTAACTGCCTTTGACAAAGTTCAGTGTTCTGTCCCAGTGTTTGGACATTGAACTAGCCTCACAAATAGAAAATGGATAAAACTGAATTGGGGACATTTTTTCATTCTCCCCTGGTCAAGATTTTGGATTTTTTTATTCTAATATCTCTAACTTAATCCAAAAGCATTATCATTGCTATGTTTTAATCAAAATAAAGTATTAATTAGGTGTGTGGTTATGTCCTGCTCTGCTAAAAAGAACAAATCCAATTGATGAGTTAGTCTCATTCAAGCTGAGAGGGAAATCACAGGGACAGTGTTTCTTTGAATACATCACTTCATCTTTTCCCCCTTCAAACTCTGCCACTGATACAAAAAGAATCTCGGCTCAGATAATCTCGAACTTCCATTCTGACTGTAACACAGGTCCACGGTGCTCCGGGAGCAGCCTAACATTACTATCTTGCACATTTTAGTTGGATGTGAGCATTTTATTTCAACACATTTAAATGCTGGTCATTAAGGAAGAGAAAGTTTGGGGCAAAGAAACCTGCAGATCCTGGCCGTCGGCCCCAGGTGATTTGCAGATCCATTATTATCTTCTGCATTGATCACACAGATGCAGATAGAGAGCCAACCAGTTATTCGAACTAAGCCTGACAAAGGCATCCTGTGGCAAGTCACATGCCTAATTTGCTCTTAAAGGAGATGCTGCAGTTAATCCACACGACAACTTCTTGGAACTCAACCCAGGGGGTGGAATTAACCTCGAGTCAACTTTAAATTTGTTGTTATTTAGTCACTAAGTTGCATCCAACTCTTTGTGACAGAATAGACTGCAGCACACCAGGCTCCTCTGTCCTCCACACTCTCCCAGAGTTTGCTCAAACTCGTGTCCATTGAGTCAGTGATGCTATCTAACCATGTCATCCTCTGCCGACCCCTTCTCCTTCTGCCTTCAACCTTTCCCAGCTTTTCAATCTTTTCCCAACTTTAAATTACAAAATAAAATAAAATACATGTTTTGCAACAAATGGAATCTAAAGTAAGAATCATTTCTGGTTACCTATGCCATTACCCCTACACAGTCCAGAATTTAGCCAGAACTCTGGAGACTCCAAATATTAAAACCACAGCTTTTTCCTTGTGATTTTCAAACTTAGAAAAAAATCCAGTGTTATCTCCCATGCCTATAAGCCTGTAACTTGGAACATTCAAACGACAAGTTTGCTCCCTCTGCCTAAGAGCCCTGCCCACCCTCCATCTCACTGCAGAATGAGCACAGGCTGCCTGGCTTTCTAAATACAAAACCCCCAACCAGCTCAGCCTGAAGCAAACCCTGACTTTACCATGCGCCCCTGAATTGCCAGAGTGCTTAGGAAAGCTCGTTGCAGAGGGCAGTGAAGGAATCAGTGACCAGTTCCAAAAATCCTTGCCTGCCCTCCAAGGGGCGGCTTGCAAGAGAAGCGCCCGCATCTGCCCCAGGGCTGCGCCTTCATGGTCCTCTCTGCCCGCAGCGGGCATTCCCTCCGCGTGGAGCTGAGGCATCTCCTGGGCAAGGAGACCCCGCCTGAACTTGACCAAGCGTGTCAATGTCCCTGGAGCTGAGAGCTACACTCCGAGCTTCCCTGCTCCGCACACTTAGTTGAAGCGGGGAGGGGTGGGACAGGAAAGATTCACACAGATGTAGAGTGAACATTTATGTCCTGCAGGAATACCCTTGAAACTTGTTTAAAAATGTCAGTCAAGACATCTGGTCAGCTGTCCTCACCCATATTGGGGTTTTGAGGCTACTGCTATGCCCCAATATGCTTTGAACATTGCCAATCTGCTTTCTCCGCAGAAGCAGCCGCGCGTCCGGGTTGGTTTCTCAGCCCGGCCCCAGCCCTGGTGTTTATCGCATCACGTCCCAAGCAAAACGAAAAAGCACATACTGTAGCGCGTGCGTCTGGCTGGTGGAACGGGTCGGACAAACCTTGTGCAGTCAGGGACGGGGGCCGATTGGCTTCGGCCGGGTCCATCTTGCAGCCTGCAAAACAGTCAGCTGTCGCCAGGGCCAGGCGGCAGATGGACAGTTTGCCTCCGATTTCCAGGCCGGCGCCAAACCCTTTAGAAGCTTTGGCAGCCGAGCGCCATCAGGCAGCAGCTTTGATGTCCTGCAGATGGCCGTGCGGCCGCTGCGCCTCTGCGTCCCGACCGGCCCAGGGCTTACTTTCAGGCAGCGTTCACTCTGGCCCGGCCCGCACGGTCAGCCAGGTACGCGGGGCACTGGACGCCAGCCGAGAGGCACCAGCAGCTTCCACTTCCACGTGGACGGTAGCTAAAAAATGCTAATTTTAAAAAAGAGTAACACGCGCACACACACACGCCCCTGCACTGATTCCTCCCACTTCAGATTTCCTGCCACATGCGTGCCTCTTCACCTCTTCCCAGGTCATTTCCCAACCCCAAGGCAGTCCTCTGCCGTCTTTCCTGGTACCTGAGAGCCTTCTCAGACAGTTAGCAACGCCTTCCACCGGTATCCACTTTCCTGTGGATGGCACAAGCATCTAGAGGAAACTAGAGGTTCCTTAAAACAGAACAAAACCAAACAAACGTATTTACAAAACAAACACAGGCTCACAGGCGTAGAAAATGAACTTCTGGTTACCGAAGACCAAAGCAGGGGTAGGGGGAGGGATAAGTTAGGAGTCTGGGACCAACAGATACATGCTACTGCCTATGAAATAAACAAGGGCCTACTGTACAGCGCAGGGAGCTAAATTCAACATCTTGTAATAAACTATCACGGAAAAGAATCTGAAAACAGATAGGTATGCACATGTATAATTGAATCACTCTGCTGCACATGTGAAGCTAACACAACACTGTAAATCCCCTATACTTCAACAAAAAATCAGAATGAAAGGGAAAAACGAAGGGAGGGAGAAAGTAAGAAAAAACTAAAGTAGGGGCTGCTCCCTCCATCTTCCAGATTTCCTGGAACATCGTGAATATTTTCTCCCTCCCGGGGCACAAGTCGAGCCCGCAGACAATCTCAGATCTCCTCTTCCCCTGGCTTTGCCACCCAAAGAGGCAGCAATCGGATAACCTCAGCATAATCAGGATTGCAGACCGGGAGGTTTTTAATTTGGTGTCCATGTGAAGACCCCCTCCGAGCTCCGCTTCATCTGGGTCTGACTTGCCCCAAGCCCCAGAGCAGAACAAAGCATCATCTTCATGGCGGTCAGATTCATCTCACGCCCAGAATAGCCCAGAGTAATCTGTCGAAAAGCTGAGGCTGGAGGTCTTCCAAACGGAGCCCTCACGCATTTGGTAGGAGCAGTTAGGAATTCTGACTGGCACTATTAGAAGCCATGTCACTGCACCAGAGAAGCAAGTGTGGGCTTTTCCCGCCCCCCAGAATTTCCCGCCCTGGAAATTTCCACTTCCCTCCACACCCTCTTAATAAGAGCGGCCGGCAGGGAGAGGTTTAGAGCAAGTGGCTGACAAAAATGAAAAGCAAACTCAGTGAAAATAAATTCAATCATGTGTGATTTCCAGCCTCTCAAAAGTAATAGAAAATATTTGGTAAAAATATATAGATATAAATTGCCAATTAATGCAAACTGGTTAAAGCCAGTAAATGGAAAAAAATAAAAAGTTAATTAGAGCTTTTTGAAGCTTTGTTATATATACATCATTTGCAGGTGCTACAAAAGTGAAAAATAACCATTATAATTACTAGTATTCAAAGATTCATATTTTTCCCGTGTAATTTATTTAGGATTATCAGTTTCCTTGTAGTTATACAAAAGGCCTGTCAAGGTGTATCCCACGTGTTTGGCTCGTGTGTGTTCCAAAAACAAGCCAAAATGCTGTTGTATTTCACCCAGTACAGGGAAGCTACTCGGAGGGAAAAAAAAATAGGCCAAGTTTTACCTGGATCTCTATCTTGGTTAAATTATCTTACATATGTTTTAATTTTTTTTTCTTGTTCTTTCTGTCTTCATCTCTCTCTCTCTCTCTCTCTTTGTTAAACTACATCTGTGTTTGTTGACTGCCCCAGATTATGTCTAAGTGAGGAGTGGGTGTCCTAGCACCTGCTAAAGTATATGTAGCTTAACAATACGTATCATTACATTATTTACAGCTCATTTTATGGTATTCAATAGTAAACTGCAAATTAACCCTTCAAGAACCAGTTGGAGAAAATGCGCCGTGCAGCATGAGATATCCAACACAGCCTTTTTTTTTTCCCCCTGGCAGAATTGTTAAGAGTACATCTATAACTGTATTCATAAACAGGGAAGTATGTTCATTACAGGAGAGAGACCCACCCGAGCCAGCTAATTCCTCTCCCAGGAAATCTGTTTCATAATGATATTCCTTACTACACCACACTTGGACTTATGCTGATAACACAGGTTATAAAAAGGACTTAGGACTGCAGTCAATTAATGTACTGGCTCTTTAACCTCCTTTATTGAGGTACGCTGGGCACCGAAGGGACTGAATGTTATATGGCTGGCGACAGAAAGGCCCACGCGGTACCGTTTCATGCCGTCTCAGCCCTGTCTTCAGTTCCCGGGAACACACCTCGCGATCTGACCTCGTTCGGCTCTGATTCAGCCGCCGTGCGCTGAAGGACAGGGGGTAAGGCTGGGGCAAGCGGGAGCCCAGAAAGCACCTTGCCCACTCCCGATGAAAAAGGCTCCCGCCCTGAAGCTGACGGGGGTCCACAGCACCTGTTACTGGATCGCCTGATCCACTGTATCTCCTGGATCATCGAGGGCTGCTGGTGCTGGGATCATGTTGGGAGGGGCTGAAGCCTGGAGAGACAGGGACGGCGACCCTGAAGTCACCCAGCTGGTGAGCAGCAGAGCCAAAACTGGAGCCTTCAGAGGCCCTGGATCCTAGAACGGGGCTCCCAGCCTATTCCCTGAGGCTTTTTAAATACAAAAGACAGTCATTAACGAGTGATCATCTACGACTGGACCCGGGGAAGGGGAAGGAACAGAAGTGTCAATAGAAACGAATTTTGAAGGAGAGACAAAGAGTTGGGGAGATGCAGCACCGGAATTTTAAACTGGATTACAAGACAGACATGACAGATGTCAAAATAGGTTCTCTTTGCTAGTGAGAAATTTAGTTTGGGGATTAGCAGATGCAAACTATTATATATAGGGTGGATCAGCAACAAGCCCCTACTGTAGGGCACAGGGAACTATGTTGAGTATCCTGTGATAAACCATAATGGAAAAGAATATGGAAAAGAATGTATATATACGTATGGCTGAATCACTTTGCTGTGCAACAGAAATTAACAAAACATTGTAAATCAACTATACTTTAATTAAAAAAAAAAAGAAATTTGGCTTCTCTTTTCTCCTCTAACTAGCATTAATGGGGAAATAAATGTATGTGTTGGACTGAACACCAATGCATTCTTAATAATGTAGACTTTTCTAAAAGAAGGATACAGTGTAATCTGAGACAAGAAAGAGTTCTTCACTATGCTACCAAAACACTACTGCTAACCTTTAAGGAACCCAACAGTGTCTTGCTCCTGAGTTAATCTGTCTTAGGGCTATCAGCAATTTAGCTACATTTTGTTGGTAATTAGCTTGATAAATTAAGATCTGCAATAGAAAACATGGTTTCTTATTGTTCCCAAGGTTTTATGGTATTTTTCTAAAAACAGCAGCTTTCTTTGAAAACGTCCATTTCTATTGCAAGGAGACAAACAACAAAATCCAAAGTTTGCCGAGTCTGGCTCCAGACAGCAACAGCCTGCCCCAGATCCTCTGGGCAAAATATCAAAGATTAGCCATTCATAATGCAAACTTCAATCGTGTGGCTTAAAATAATATTCAAATCCTAGGACTGTGGGCAGTGGCTGCTAGATAGGGGGCAGCTATCAGTCCAGTTCCTTCAGGTTCTCCCCTGTTCTCTACAACCATGAAACACATGGGCTGGTGGAGAAATATCTGACAAGTGGTGAAACATGGAGAAATGTTTCCATGTTTATCCAAATGGCTCCCTGCATATTAAGAGTGCAAAACCGGCACATTAGAAGCTAAGCTCTTTTTCATCAAAACTATCCACCAACAAGATGATTTCTTGGGGCTAGTTTCCATTCAGGGGAGAGTGAAAGTTATTTTAAATGACCAAAGCTGTTCCAGAAAAGGGTTAAGAGCATCTCAACATGGCCATAGGGTCAGAGCTACACGCTCTCCAAGACTCGAGATGCTCTCGGAATGCCAGTGGCACAATCCCCTCCCTTTCGCAATGAATGGAAATGAGCAAGGTATCTTCCTCAGAAACATGCTAAAAATATAGCAATTACCCGATACAGATGTGGTGTTATAAACTTGTATTCCAAAGCATTCTGTTTCAGCCATGATTTCCATTGCAGAAAACTGTACTAATAGAAACATCCCGGTTAATCTGAATTTGAGATATTTCATACAATGTATATTACCTTTCCGCTGCCTGCAACCTTCTGCCAGGTTTTTTTTTTTTTTTCTTTTTAGGAGGTGCTTTGAGGGGACCATACCATGAGAACAATACACAGCTGCTGCTGTATAGAGATATCTAATTGTCAATATTGTGGAAATTCTACAGCTTATTACGTGCATTCAGTCTAATTCTGGGCAAATTGCCAGTCACTTCAGGGACAATCAAGTGAGCCCCGTCACACGAGGCTCAGCATCACAGCTTTAAGATACCCGGCTGTTTTGCCTCTGGCCAGAGAATGTTTGTACCAGAGCTACCGAGTGAAGGGGGGTAACTCCAAATAAAATAAAATTTGTATTTTTTCAAGTGGGCTGCATTTCAAGCCCAGATGTTAGTAATGAAAGATTCAATTTAAGGATTTAAATTACAAATAAATAAAGTATGAAACAGATGTGATTTTTAAGGAAGTTCAAATTATCCAGGAAGAAAAATCTCTCTGTGCATGACAAAGTAATCGGGATTGTCTTGAAGAGTCTGTTGAAGACAATCTGCTGAACGCAATTCACCCTTAGGACAGGATTGGTTTGGGATGGGAAGGACTGGTGGAGCTTGTCATTAAACAAAAATTGTGTTTAATAAAACTTTATAACCGTGATTAATCCTATGAGGCCCTAAAGGAGTTTGCAGTTTCTGATAAACACATTTTCCTTGTTTGCAATGGTAATGATATTTTGAAGTGAATGGAATAAGAACAAAAACTCTAAGGATAGAAAAAGGAGAGTTTGGCAGGTACCACCTAGGCAGAAATCGCAGGGACATGTAAGGAACAAGGGCCACCCATTAGGAGACCGTCTTGACATGTGTGTGAAACGTGTGCACGTAGACAGGGGCAAATATCACCGAGAAACCAAGCTTCCAAGCAGGCAGTAATGAAGCACATCTTTATTTATACAGACAAGCTAATAAGGCTTTTTTCATTCTAAGCTGATCATTAGGTTTGCCTATCAAAAGGATGACAGTGATTTAAGGCACAGTATCTCGCATTTGGAGAATATTCCTTGAAAATGAAATCAGAAGGGACAATCTGAAGTTGCACTGTCCACTACAGTAGCCACTGGTCATGTGAGGTCACTTAAATTTAAATTCATTAAATTAAATTGAAAATCTTCAGTTTTCTGTCATATTAGCCACATGTCAAGGACTTAATAGCCACATGTGGCTAAGGGCCCCCATACTGAACAGTGTTAATCAAGAATATTGCCATCAACACAGAAATTTCTACTGGACACCATCATCCAAACCAAGGCAGGAAGGATAGATCTGGACTGAAGAGAACACTCTAGCCATGCGACCTGGTGTCTTGGTTTCCCCTAGTCTTACCATCTTGAATCTCACGCACACCTGTGTGCATACACACACACTGACATCCACAGATGCTCAAACAAGGCTGACAAAAGTTACTATTAACAGTAAGCTTCGGGATGCCTCAAGGAAAAGCCAACCCACAAGCCCACTCTGGTGACCCGGCCTCACTGGCAAGTCACTTACCTCCAACAGGGGACTGAGGACAAGCACTGCAGAAGCTCATCCTTGGTGTACAGACACTGCATGCGGGCTGCAGCACCAGCCCCCAAACCCTGGCGAATCAAAAGACACAGAAGTAAATAATTTCCTGCGGCACCTTGGTTGTGGGGAAAGGCAGACTTGCAAAGCAATAGGCCTTTAATAGAACTGACTCAGAAAAGAAAAACGTAACTCCCTGACATAGAAGCTCCCACAACTGGTCACGTCTGCGGTGGAAAGCTTCCCTCCCGGGCGTCTCCCTGGTCCCCACTGAGCGTCCTCAAGCACCAGCTCGCGCACAAACCATCTCGGGAGAACTGCACAGCTTCCTTTGCACAGGGCACCATCACTCTGCCGCGTGACCTCTTTCTGACTCCTTGGAACCGCCAGCAGCCGTTCCACTTGGGCTCTGGCTGTGACAAAACCACCACCGCCTCCCTGGTGTCAGATGGAAAATGTAATTTGATGGAAGCTCCAAACTCAGAATCTTTCAAAACTCAAAACCCTTCAATCTGTGCTGTTCTCTTGAGAGGTTTTCATAGGGGCTCCGAAACCCAAGAGCACTTTCAAAACTCATGTTTTCCTCTTTGTTAAAATAGAGGCATATCCATCAGCTCCTACATGGCCTCCCCTCTTTCTCTGTTTATTGAAGGATATTTGTTTCATAATGCCACACACAGTTCTCTCTTTCGAACAGATTAGGGTAATGCAAGTATTAAAGGAATCCTAACCCCCCCCAAAAAAATAATAAAGTAATCCTAGCTTATTGGAGACTTTGTGTGTATGCTCATGTTCACTGTGTGTATGCTTCAGTCGTGTGTGACTGCGACCTCTTAGACTGCAGCCCACCAGGCTCTTCTGTCCCTGGGATTCTGCAGGCAAGATTTCTGGAGTGGGTTGCCATGCCCTCCTCCAACTGGGGACATTAGGGATGTCCTATTCCAGAATAATTCAGGGTGCCCAGGCACCTAGGAGATTCCTAAATGGGCTTCAAGAAGCTTATGGATCTTTCCTCACATAAAAAATTGTATGTGTGCATTTTTCTGAGAAGAAAGTTCAGAGCTTTTAGCAAATCATCAAAGACCAAAGAAATGGTCAGCTCCAGCCCAGTTTTTGACTTTTTATTTTATATCAGATTACAGTTTATTAACAATATTGTGGTAGCTTCAGGTGTACAACAAAGTGTTTCAGTTACAAATATAGATATATCTCAGTTCAGTTCAGTTGCTCAGTCATGTCCCACTCTTTGTGACCCCATGGACTGCAGCACAAAACACTTCCCTGTCCATCACCAACTCCTGAAGCTTACTCAAACTCATGTCCATTGAGTCAGTGATGCCATCCAACCATCTCATCCTCTGTCGTCCCCTTCTCCTGCCTTCAATCTTTCCCAGCATCAGGGTCTTTCCCAATGAGTCAGCTCTTCACATCAGGTGGCCAAAGTATTGGAGCTTCAGCTTCAGCATCAGTCCTTCCAATGAATATTCAGGACTGATTTCTTTTAGGATGGACTGGTTAGATCTCCTTGCAGTCCTAGGGACTCTCAAGAGTCTTCTCCAACACCACAGTTCAAAAGCATCCTTTCTTTGGCACTCAGCTTTCTTTATCTACATATATCTATTCTTTTTTCAAATTCTTTTCCCATTTAGGTTGTTACATAATATTGAGCAGGGATCTCTGTGCTATACAGTAAGTCCTTGTTGGTTATCCATTTTAAATATAGCAGTGTGCACATGTCAATTTCAAACTTCTTAACAAACCCCACCCCTGCCATCATAATCATAAGCTCCTTCTCCAAACCTGTGGGTCTGTTTCTGTTTTGTAAGAAGTTGATTGGCATCTTTTCTTTTTAGATTCCACATATAAGCCCTGGGCTTCTGTAGTGACTCAGCAGTAAAGAACTGCCTGTCAATGCAGGAGATGTGGGTTCGATTCCTGGGTAGGGAAGATCCCCTGAAGAAGGAAATGGCAACCCACTACAGTATTCTTGCCTGGGGAATTCCATGGACAGAGAAGCCTTGTGGACTACAGTCAATGGGGCTGCAATTTAGGAGACTAAACAACAACAATATAAGCAATATCATACAATACTTCTCTTTCTCTATCTTACTTACTTCACTCAGTACGACAGTCTCAAGGTTTCCAGCCTATTTTTAACAAGAAAACTGAGGCTCAGGAAAAAAAAAAAATGAAGTAAACTTCTAGGAAGGACTCACACTAGTTAGTTGGACTCAAGTCAGACTGCAAACTGTTCTCCCGAATCATCACCAACTGCTATATTCACTACAGCAGGCTACAAGAGGGCATTTTTCTCCTTGCCTGCTCACTTGCCAAAGCTAATTCAAAATCCTAGGATCTTGCTCTAAGTTAAGAAAGAAAAAAAAAAAATCAGAACTGATAATTTCAAGGAAATGCTCAATTAAAGGAGTGCTGTTTTCTGTGTTACACGACCCAGACTCTCAAATCATTACCTACATTGAGGCAAATTTGGGAAATTCAGTGTTGCTTTGCAAAACCTAGCTTTTCGTGTTTCCTTAAATTTTAGAATTATTTTGGAAAGGAGATGCCTATTTTCTAGAGGCATAATATTTCTTTCCTTTTCAAAGACACTCCTTTACTGGGTTGTGCTATTAATATAGGCCTTGAATTTCAGGTCAAGATACACCAATAACCACGGATAACCACGAGGTGACTGTGTGTTAACATTACTGTGTGTTAACATTACTTGCTGATCAGCAATTTTTAAGATCTTGAAGAGGAAAAAAAGATGTTTCTAAATTGAAGCTTTTAAGACCCTTGAAGTATGTTTATCCCCCCCTCAGCATAATTGTTTAAAGCCCAAACTCAAAGCAGATGGGCTTAATCTTTTCCGGACCTCTCAGCATCACAGAAGCTCTGTGACCCTGTATAAACCACTTTACGTCTCTGAACCACAGCTTTCTCACCTGTATGATGAAAATACTCTCACAGAATTATGAGAAGCCATCCCATAGAGTTGTTATGAGGATTATTACAAAGCAATAAGCTCAAAGAGTTTGCACCGTGTATGGCACAGAGACAGTGCTCGGTATGAAGGAGCTCATGATTATGACAAATTTCTCTGCCAAAGGTCACCCACTTTAAGGTATATAAGAAGATTAACAAACCCATTGTAGCAGGTGGAATGGTGGCCCCTGAAATTATGCATCACAACCTAAGCCCTGGAACCTGGCGTGTCACCTGATTTGTAAAAATCAGATGTAATGGAGTTAAAGATCATGAGAAGGTGATCATCCTGTTTTATCCAGGTGGACACACAGGGAAGAGACAGGTGGAAGGAGGAGGAAGCAGGTGAAGATGCAGGCAGAGATCAGAGCTAAGCAGATGAGACCCACACCAAGGGTCTCCTGGGGCCGCCAGAGCTGGAAATGCAAGGAAGGATTCTCCACTAGAGTCAAAGGTGGTTGACCAACAACTTGATTTCAGACTTGTCGTCTCCAGAACTATGAAAGAACTTATCTCTTCTGTTTTAAGCCACCAGGCTGTAGTAATTTGTGAGAGCAGCCTCAGGAGACCAACGCATCCACTCTGCCTTAAGTACAATTATACGTGTTATTGATACACACACAGTCTACAACAATAGAAAACTGGGATGATTTTAAAGCAGGTCTCACACGTAATAAAATGTTTTATTTATACTTAACAAAAGCGGCAAAAGGTTAAGGAGGGACTTCATTCTTCTTGACGGTTTCCCTGACTTCTAGGTCAAACTCAAGAATGAATCCACTGACCACATAAAAGGAACATGTTGGGAGTTTCCTGATTGTCCAGAGGCTAAGACTCAGCACTCCCCATGCCAGGGGCCTGGACTCGATCCCTGGTCGGGGAACTGGATCCCACATGCCACTGTGAAGACCCGGTGCAGCTAAGTAAATAGATATTTAAATAATAAGTGTGTTTCTAAAAGGAGCAAGCTGAGGAGGGGGCAGTCCACCAAAGGCATGCGCTGATTCAGTCCCACCATTAGAATTTTTCTTCTGCCTCTCTTGAGGGTTCAGAATAATCAAAGGGGAGTTCTGCTCAGAAGGAAAAGAAATAAAGCAATTTTATCTCATTCTATCACAAGGAAGCTATATAATGATTTCTTTAAGAATGTTGACCCAACATTGTTAATCAGCCATGAAAAGTGTAAGTGTTAGTTGCTCAGTCATAGCTTTGTGACCCCATGGACTGTAACCTTCCAGGCAGCTCTGTCCGTGGAATTCTCCAAGAATACCTGAGTGGGTTGCCATTCCCTTCTGCAGGGGATCTTCCTGACCCAGGGACCAACCCTGGGTCTCCTGCATGGCAAGCAGATTCCTTATACACCAGGGAAGCCTGTTATATAAATAGTTAAAAAAAAAAAAAGAGAGAGAGAGAGAGAAGCACAGAATAGTAAATGTGATAAGCATAATGGCTAAATAAACAATGTAAGAAAAGGGGAAAAAAAATAATGGTTGCATGCCTGTAAAATGGCATTGCCCAATCGTATTCAGCAATACCAGGGCAAGTTTTTTCAGTGAAAATGGTCAAACCAGTTTGGTGACCTGCCTAATGACCAATGTGGTCAAGCGCATGACCTATCCAACCCTGCCCAGGAGCCCACACCTCCCCTGGGTGGGGCCTGTGCACCCACCCCCAGCTTCGGAATTCCGCACTCCCGGGCTGCCCGTTAGAGCTGTAACTGCCCCGAGGACCACCCTTCCTGGACGGAAGCTGGCTGCTGCCGGGGGCTCACAGCGGCGGCTCTCCACCCCGCCTCCCCCACCAAGGGTCAGCAGTCAGGGCTCCACATCACAGAACATCTGGGGGGCTGAGGGGAGTACTGTCTTCTCTGTCTTCCCACACCTCCTTCTTCTCCCTGCTTATGCTCCCGGTATTCCCGGGAGGATGTGAAGATAAGGGGGTTTCCTCTGAAGGTGACTGCTCTGGCAGTTGCTGTCTTCTCTTTCCATCCAAAGCACTACCCTCTTAGAAAAACACCCCTCCAGCCTGGGCTGTTCCTGGGTTAGGTGCCTGATCTGACTCAGGGGGACACGTAGGGGTCTCCATCCGCCCCACCAAAGGGAATCCACCCTTACCGTTTCCACCCTCCTCCTTTGGGGTTCCTTGGAAGCATGCAACTGTATTTATGACCGACTCCCAGCGGGCAGTTTCTAACACATGCCTCATCCTGGAAACCCAGCCATCCCTAATCTCATCCATCCTCCCCCGCACTGAAAACCCAGCCATCCCCAGGCTCATCCACCCTCCCGAGTTCCCACTCTGGAGCCGACGGCAGGACAACGCATCTTCAGTGTCTCTAGGGAACTGGGAACTCTAGGCCGCCTCTTCTTGCCCCGGCACCGTCTGTCCCCGAGCGTTTCTCCCACTCAGACAGCGACTCAGCAGACACCCCACCCAGAACAAGATGCCAGCTTCCCTCTCTCGCGCAGCTCCTAAAAAAGACCAGGTCCACACTGCCCAGGGGAGGAAAGATGGAGCCCCCGCAGCAAGGTCGAGGTCGGCACGCCCGCCACAGCAGACCACCTGGGCTCCAGGCCTCGCTGCCTCCTTTCCCAGCTGGCTGTGCTGGCTCTTCACCTGCTTTCTATCAGCGATAATTTCATTCTTTCACCTCTCTCTATGATGTGCTATTCAACTGGGGCTAGTAGTCTGCAAAGCGCATGTCTAGATCCCCTTGCCAAGTAGTCCGCCACTTTACAGGCTGAAGAGAAGAGGAAGGGGACTCAGCCTTCCTGCGCCCGGCTCCCGCCCGCATCACTCCATCGGCAGAGGACCGCTGGGGCCCCAGCCTCCTCATTCTTTTGGCGTCCTGACTTCACCCTAATAACCCCCACTTATAAGCAGGACTAACAGCACCCATGGTTTTTCCAGCAGTCATGTATGGATGTGAGAGTTGGACTGTGAAGAAAGCTAAGCACCAAAAAATTGATGCTTTTGAACTGTGGTGTTGGAGAAGACTCTTGAGAGTCCCTTGGACTGCAAGGAGATCCAACCAGTCCATCCTAAAGGAGATCAGTCCTGGGTGTTCATTGGAAGGACTGATGCTGAAGCTGAAACTCCAATACTTTGGCCACCTCATGCAAAGAGTTGACTCATTGGAAAAGACCCTGATGCTGGGAGGCATTGGGAGCAGGAGGAGAAGGGGACGACAGAGGATGAGATGGCTGGATGGCATCACCAACTCAATGGGCATGAGTTTGAGTAAACTCCGGGAGTTGGTGATGGACAGGGAGGCCTGGTGTGCTGCAGTCCATGGGGTCGCAAAGAGTTGGACACGGCTGAGCAACTGAACGGCATCCAGGCTGGTGGTCCCCCACCCCGCTTCATGATCAGATCCCCAGCTGGTTCTTGCTATTTGAATACCATGGAGGCATGAACACCAACCGTGCCTTTCCAGTCGCATGGATGGCGGTTTCCTTGCCCCTCCGCTCCTGGATCTCAGAGCACCAATCTGCCGTGCCTCCAGCAGAGGTCTGAGCGCTGCCGCCTAAACTCTGTTCCAAGGCTTAACCACTTGCCCTGCAGAAGCTCCTTCTCCAGGCTCCCAGCTTCTGTTAATGCTTCCTCTTCCCTCTCCGGTAATGACTGAGTCCTACCCCCCAGAGATTCTTAGTTAATTGCTCTTGGGTAGGGCCTGGGATCAGGGTTTGAAAACATACTGTTATGCATCCAAGGTGGAGAACCATTTCAATAAGCCATTTTACAAATCATGAGAAAAGTTTTATGCATATTATCATTCTGCATATCATGCAGGTTATCATATTAGTTCCTTAAGACCATCAGCACATTTGCGAAAATGTTGTTCACAGGTAAGTTAAAAGCAAGGAAGGCTGTATAATTAATTCTTGAAGTCAGAGATAGTTATTGAAATCCCACACGCCCAGCACTAAGTTGGGTATCACTCAGGACACAAGGAAGTGCAAGATATGGTTCCTGATCAGACAGTTTTCATTTAGAGAAATCAAGATTAATACACAGGAAAAAATGCAGGAACTACACAGAGATATACGGAGGTAAATGGCATTAAAATATCCAACAGAGATAGTTTGGTTTAGCACCTCCTTCATGCCTCACCAAACCAGGAGAACGTACTCACCTCCACCTACAGATCTCAAATTAGGCGGCAAATGCTCTACATCAGGGTCATTTTTAGCTGAAGATTCTCGTGTGGTCTGGAGCAAGATGGCAGAACTGCAGAACCTTGAGCTCACCTCTCATGAAAACACCCAAATCACAACTAACTGCTAAACAACCATCAATTTTAAAAGGGGAGAGGGGGCTTCCCTGGTGGTCCAGGGTTTAAGACTCTGTGCTTCCACCGCAGGGGGCGTGGATTGATCCTTGATTGGAAACCAAGATCCCATATACCTCCCAGTGCTGCCAAAAAAAAAAATAATAATAAGATTAAAACCTACCAAGATTCTTAAGCTCCGCCCCATTGACTGAGTCAGAGGGGCCTAGCAATCTGCATTTTAATTCTCCAAGTGATTCTGAAAGAGGTGGTTTTCCTCCACACAAATTTAAAAATTGGATTAGGGATTACTGCCTTCCTATTTCCTTTGCAAGCAGTGCCCGGCACCTGGGGTCCAGGGATTGGCTTATCATCCCTTTGCCCACTATCCTTGCTTGAGCTCCTGGCCCCCTTATCATAAATCATCATCAGGGCCAAACTGCACGTTTAAGACTTGGCCACAAACTCTGCACTAACCCCCACCTAAATCTTGCTGACCTTGGATTCTAGAGAGCCCGCCCTCCCTTGGGCCTTCTCCAGTGCCTGCCTCTTCCCTGCGCCCACCCTTGCCTCCTTGCTCTTAATCTTGCCTCTAAAGCTCCCAGCAAGTCTCCCTCGGGCCAGGTGGGCTACCATCCTCTGAGCAGCCCTTCCTGGAAAGTGGGGCTTGCTCTGTACCTTGCAGTTGGGCACAGAGTGTTGCTCATTGGCCGTCACGGCCACCAAAACTCAGAGCCTTAGACTCATCAATTGAGAGTTTTGAGTTAACCACCTAGAGGCAGGAAAGTATATCTAATTATAGAAATTACCGAATTATGCCTACTCCCGTACAGGGAGGAAAACGGAAAGAGCTGATGGCTTTGTGCTGTTCTGAGTATGAACACGACATGAAGGTGACAGTTTCTGCTGCCCACACCTCTCACTCGTCTTCCCTCTGTCGATTCCTTCGGCAATTCTGTAAGGGATGCCCTTATTATTTTCATGCCACTTTATGATTGAAGAAGCGGAGGAACATCTAGCTTTGCAAAACGTATGAGGCTCCAAAGGGCTCTTTGATCTTCAACTGGAATCCAATGGGATCCAGAGATCCCTACAGCAGGAGCAAGGAGCGTCAACGTGTGCCAGGCATCGTACACCTGTGAGCCTCTCCTCTCTTCCTGCCTCACTCCTCTGCAGCCCCACTGGTGTCCCTGCCGGTCCTCCAATACTCCAGATACCTGCCGCCTCAGGACCGGTGCCTTTGCTGGCCTCTGCCTGGGCGGGGTTCCCCTCCGGGTTTCCATTCTTTCCTTCCTTCCTTCCAGCATTTAGTCAAATATTCCTTTCCCTGTGACGCCTTCTCCTCTGACCAGCTCACTTAAAATCCCAAATCCCCACCACTGATTTCTGCCCCTGCCCCGCTGTATTTATCTCCATAGCACATACATCCCCATTTGACACAATATTTCTGTTCGTTATCGTGTAGCTCCCCCACAAAAGCACATAAACTTCACAAGCACTGATTATTATTGGCTGTGCTTACCCCATGGAGTAGGTGGTCCATAAATACTTGTCGAATACAAGGGTTTATACAATAAACACCTTGTATTTTTCCAGCCTTCAGCATCCCTATAGGATGAGTGTTATTAGTTCCATATTAGAGATGAGGACACTGGAACAAAAAGAGTTTACACTGACTTGCTTTCAATCTAGAGGTGCCACATTCAGCAGATAAAAATATAGGATGCCCAACTACATTAAAATATCAGGAAAAAATTACTTGGGACATAACTTAGGGAACGCTGAAATCTTATCTGAAACTCAAATTTAACTTGATATTCATTATCTGATGACCCTACTTAAATCACATTATAAGCAAAAGACAGAGCTGGGAATGTAACCCAGGTTTCTTTGACCTCAAAGCCCAAAGTTTCTCATTCTGGAAAAAAAAAGAGGTGAAAAGCAAACCTCTCCATCCCCACGAAGACCACAGATGCAGAAATCACCTTGTCAGGCCTTGCCAAGGTTCAGCTGAGTCTCTGATGCAGTTGTATCTACTCATCAACCAAAAAAAGCCCACTTCATTCTCCTGGGCTGTCAGTCTTATAGCTTTCATAAGCATTAAATTAATTTAAAAATCTAGAGACTCTCAATGATATTACAGTCCTCTAATTCAGTTGCCTGTTACTTATTCTGTATTAATAATCCTATTCTATGACAGGCCACTGGCTCTAGAGGAGTTGATCTCATAAAATTTTAAAGGAAACCCGTTTCATTCCCAGGAGGGCCCAGTGTGACAGAACATATTACAGAAGATTGACAAGAAAATATTTGGGTATCCAGGATATTCTCTGGAGCAGCATTAGATGTTTAAATGATTTGGTGGGAGTGAGGTGATACTCTAAGAACAGAATGGGACTTGGCATAAAGAAACTTTTGCATAAGTGGTCCCTCAACCAATCACATAGGGAAACTAACCAAATCTAATGCTGTTTAGCTTCATCATCTCTCATTTAGATTTTCATTAGCAAATAGATTTCCTCTCTACTACCAATACTATCATTTCCTAAGTATGAAGCATTTTATAAATGTGAAGAATTTGAAATCTTGAAAAGAGCAAAGCCTAGATCTCACAATCTTTTGAGGAACTGTTGAGTCCCAAAGTGTTTCTGGGTCTTTCCTGTGTAGCGTTGCTGTAACCAGTTTGCTTAATAAATCACAAAACTCGGCACAGACCCAGCTAAGCTGGCAGTAATGCACACAGGACCTTGGGAAGGCACTCTGCTCATCAAGCAGAGGGTGGAGTGGCCCATAAGGCACCTCCTGGAGAATTAATCACATCTTGCTTCTTTTAATGGGCCCAAGAATTCGTTCCACAGATGCTAGTTTACTGTGAAGACATTTAAGTTATTCCTTAATTACAAGTTCAGAACCTCTCATGAACTATATTTTGTTAATTCTCAGAACATTCCAGTGGCATATAAAAGATGTAGTAGTTCTCGCTGTCTTCCTACCATACCTTTCCTCAATTTCTTCTAAAATCATAAGTACAAACACGCGTCCCTCTACAAACTCCCACCTGGTAAATCTGAGTCCTCATCCTCCACATCAGGATGATGGACAAGGGTGGACATGTGATCAAAAATGGACCAATCAGAGCCTTTCCTTAAGATCTTCTAACTGGTGCTAGCAAAGGAGTCCTCTTGACTCTTAGGTTTCAGAGTTAGAACAGGAACCCAAGGTTAATGGTCATCATAATTTCTGATCAAGTGAAGGCAGCTAGCTGTCTGCAGTGAGAAAGAATGAAGCTGAGTAAGGACAAGCTGGACACAGAGTCCTAGCAGAATGGAACTCCAGAGAGCCCTCCTCACTGTTGGTGGAAATGTAAATTGGTGCAGGAACTATGGAAAACAGTACAGAGGTTCCTCAAAAACTAAAAATAGAGCTGCCACATGACCCAGTCTATGCCCCAACGACTAATGCCAAAGAAGCTGATCAGTCCTATGAAGACCTACAACATATAATAGAACTAGCACCAAAAAACGATGTACTTTTCATCACAGGGGATTGGAATGCAAAAGTAGGAATCAAGCACATTTCAGTTCAGTTCAGTTGCTCAGTCATGTCTGACTCTTCGTGACCCCATGGAATGCAGCACACCAGGCCTCCCTGTCCATCACCATCTCCTGGAGCTTACTCAAACTCATGTCCATTGAGTCGGTGATGCATCCAACCATCTCATCCTCTGTTGTCCCCTTCTCCTCCCACCCTCAATTTTTGCCAGCATCAAGTATGTTTACATGTTTCCAACTCTGAGACCCAGGTAAACGTATTGACTTCCTATTCTCCCAGAGAAAACTGGAGATTTGAAGGGACTGTTTCATGCAAGGATGGGCATGATAAAGGACAGAAACAGTAAGGACCTAAAAAAGCAGAGGAAATTAAGAAGAGGTGGTAAGAATACACAGACGAACTATACAATAAAGATTTTAATGATCTGGATAACCATGACGGTGTGATTATTCACCTAGAGCAAGAAATGTGGAGTCAAGTGGGCCTTAGGAAGCATTACTACAAAGACAATGGAGGTGATGGAATTCCAGTTGAGCTTTTGAAAATCCTAAAATATGATGCTGTTAAAGTGCTGCATTCAATATGTCAGCAAAATTGGAAAAAAAAATCAACAGTGGCCAAATGACTGGAAAAGGTCAGTTTTCATTCCAATCCCAAAGAAGGGCAATGCCAAGGAATGTTGAAACTTCCATACAATTATGCTCATTTCACATGCTAGTAAGGTTTGCTCAAAATCCTCAAACTAGGCTTCAGTGGTACATGAACTGAAAATGTCCAGATGGACATGCTGGGTTTAGAAAAGGCAGAGGAACCAGAGATCAAATTTCCAACACTCCTTAGGTCATGGAGAAAGCAAAGGACTTCCAGAAAAACATCTGTTTCATTGATTACCCTAAAGCCTTTGACAGTGTAGAACACAATAAACTGGAAAAATTCTTAAAGAGACGGGAGTACCAGACCACCTTACCTGCCTCCTGAGAAACCTGTATGCAGGTTAAGCAGCAGTTAGAACCAGACATGGAACAATTGACTGCCTCAAAACTGGGAAAGGAGTATTTCAAGGCTGTATATTGTCACCCTGCTTATTTAACTTATATGCAGAGTACATCATGTGAAATGCCAAGCTGGATGAAGCACAAGCTGGAATCAAGATTGCCGGGAGAAATATCAACAGCCTCAAATATACAGATGATATCACTCTAATGGCAGAAAGTAAAGAGGAACTTAAGAGCCTTCAATGAAGGTGAAAGAAGAGAGTGAAAAAGCTGGCTTAAAACTCAACATTCAAAAAAAAAAAAAAAAACTCAACATTCAAAAAACTAAGATCACAGCATCTGGTCCCATCACTTCATGGCAAATAGAAGGAGAGAAAGTGGAAGCAGTGACAGATTTAATTTTCCTGGGATCCAAAATTACTGCAGACAGTGACTTCAGCCAAGAAATTAAAAGATACTTGCTCCCTGGAAGGCTTTCCTGGTAGCTCAGCTGGTAGAGAATCCTCCTGCAATGCAGGAGACCCTGGTTCAATTCCTGGGTCAAGAAGACCCTCTGGAGAAGGGATAGGCTCCCATTCCAATATTCTTGGGCTTCCCTGGTGGCTCAGACAAGATACCTGGGTTCGATCCCTGGATTGAGAAGATCCCCTAGAGAAGGGATTGGCTACCAACTCCAGTATTCTGGCCTGGAGAATTTCATGGACAGAAGAGCCTGGCAGGCTACAGTCAATGGGATTGTGAAGAATCAAACATGACTGAGCAACTTTCATATTCACATCACATTGCTCCTTGGAAGGAAAGCTATGACAAACCTAGACAGCATAATAAAAAGCGGAGACATCACTTTGCTAGCAAAGGTCCATATAATTAAAGCTATAGTTTTTCAGTAGTCATGTACAGATGTGAGAGTTGGACCATAAAGAAGGCTGAGTGCCAAAGAATTGATGATTGAATTGTGGTGCTGGAGAAGACTCTTGAGAGTCCCTTGGACTGCAAGGAGATCCAACCAGTCAATCCTAAAGGAAATCAGTTCTGAATATTCATTGGAAGGACTGATGATGAAGCTGAAGCTGCAACTTTGGCCACCTGATGCAAAGAGCTGACTCATTGGAAAAGACCCTGATTCTGACCAAGATTGAAGGCAAAAGGAGAAGGGGACAGCAGAGGATAAGATGGTTAGATAGTATTACTGACTCAGTGGACATGAATTTGAGTGAATTCTGAGATACAGTTGAGGACAGAGGAGCCTAGCGTGCTTTAGTCCAGGGGATCACAAAGAGTTGGATACAACTGAAGTGACTGGGCAAGCACACACATGTGCAACAACAAATTTGATCCAGCAGTCCCACTCCTGAGCATGTGCGTGCATGCTAAGTCACTTCAGTTTTGCCCGACTCTTTGCAACCCCACGAACTGTGGCCCACCAGGCTCCTCTGTCCATAGGATTCTCCAGGCAAGAATATTGGAGAGGGTTGCCATTTCCTCCTCCAGGGGATCTTCCTGACCCAGAGATCAAACCTGTGTCCCTTACATCTCCTGCATTGGCAGGCAGGTTCTTTACCACTAGGGCCCCCTGGGAAGCCCTACTCCTGAGCATATATCTAGACAAAACTAGATTCAAAAGAGATGCATGCACTTCTCTATCTTTAGCAGCACTATTCACAGTAGCCAAGACATAGAAACAACTTAAATGTCCATCAACAGATGAAATAGATAAAGAGGATGGTGTACATACATACAATGGAATATTACTTGCCCATAAAATGGAATGAAACAATGTCATGTGCAGCAACATGGAGTGACCTAGAGATTATCATGCTAAGTCAGACAGACAGAGACAAACATCATATGATATCACCTACATGTGGAATCTAAAATATGACACAAATGAGCCTATCTGTGAAACAGAAACAGACTCACAAACACAGAGGACAGACTTGTGTCTGCCAAGGGGGCAAAGGCGAGGGCGAGAGATGGATGGGGAGCTTGGGGTGAGCAGGTACAAACTCATATACAGAATGGATAAACAACAAGGTCCCGCTGGATAGCACAGGGAACTTTATTCAGTATCCTGTGATAAACGATAGTGAAAAAGAATGTGTATGTGTGTGCGTCTGAGTGAATCACTGCACTTACTGCAGAAATTAACACAACATTGGAAATCAAATACACTTCAATAAAATAAAGTTAAAAGAATAGAGCCCCCTGGTTTAGTTCCAGGCTCAAAAGCTACCCATTTCCTCCTCAAACTCTCACTTCAAACTCTATGAGATGACCCAGAAGTCTTCCAATAAAACCTCTCCTTTAACTTAAGCTAGTTTGAGCTGGGCTTCCCCTCACTCACCACCTGAAGAATCCAGGCTCAAACACAGGGGGAAAGTATTATTCCCATTTTATAAATAAGAAAAATAAAGCACCATGGGTTATGTGGCTTGGCCCTAACTATAAATAAAACATTAGACCTTGAAATTGCAGCTATCCATCTGAAAAGTAATACTAGCAACACACCTCTCCTAAACAATGACTTTCAGAGTCTTTTACAATTCATTGTAAAAAAAAAAAAAAATTACATTTTACACTGTGGCCCATGATATACACATGTGTGGATGTAGCAAACATTTCACATAATACTTCCCCTTATTAAGTGTGATGCACTCTTTTATTCTCTGTTCCATTTCATTCTTACAAATGCTGTTTGTGACCACTAAATTGATTTCACCTCCCACTAAGTTGATTTCACAACCCACTGGTGAATCCAAAATTGTAACTGTTTTAAAAAATGGTACGATAGCCCTTTTCACAATATACCACTAATTAGATAATCCTTTCCCCCACTGTAAATTTCCCTTCAGTGAAACTCTAGAATATGTAGATTAACTTGTGCATTCACTGTGGCTTGAGCATGTGAATGATTAGAAAAAGAGAATATGGGGGGTGGAAGAAGAAAGAGGGAAGGTAGGAGAACTTGAAAGCAGGATTTTGCCATCAATCAAACCACCAAAAAGTTCAAAGGAACGAGCTCATCCAATGCCAGCCTAGCCTCTAGTCCCTCCTGTTCATGTCTGTCTCACCACAGCTTTAACGTGTCCAAACCAGAGTCCTTGGTCTTCCCTCTCCCTCCTGCCCCTCTGATGTTCTGGTCTCACTCTGGAGCTGCCATCCTCCAGAGTTCAAGCCAAAGACAGCTCCCCAAACCAAGCTCGGAGGTCAAAGCATACCCCAAGCCCAACCAGCACTTTCACTGAAGGCATTCAAGTTACACCATCATCCCCTTTCACTTAGACTTCCATAATCTCCCCCTAATACGCACCCTCAGTCTGCTCATGACCCCACAATCCGGTACTCCTGTTTCTTTCAGCTAAAGCATCTCTTCCCCAAATCTGCTCACTTCCCACAGGTCTCTGCTCAAATGTCATAGCCCCAAAGAAGCCCTCCTGAGCCCCTGACCTAAAGCAGCCCCTGCCTCCTAACCATCCTCTGTCCGTCCCCCTCATTTTAGTCCCCGTCATTGCACTTATCAGAAGGTTAAACTGAGCTATGTGCTTGTTTAAGATCTATCTCCCGCTTCCCTGAAGACTGGTATTAACTGTTGACCATCGTTAGCGGCTGATCAAGCAAAGCCCAGGGCATGGATCCCCGCAGCAAAGGAACCCGAGGCCTTGACAAGGTCTTAGAAGCCACTCAGAATGGAGAGGTGAAGAGGAGGCAATTTTAAAATGTTCGGTTTCAGTTTCAGACAAGGATTGGAATTGAGGGAATTTGTGACAGAATGGTTCAGGATGGGTACACCCAACGGGCAAGAGCTTCGTTTCATTTTTTCTTGTTTCTGTTAATTGAAGTTTAGTTGTTTTACAATGTCATGTTACTTTCAGGTATACGGTGAAGGGATTCAGTTACACATATTCTTTTTCAGATTCTTTTCCATTATAGGTTATTACAGAATGTTGAGTAGAGTTCCCTGTGCTACACAGTAGACCCTGGTTATCTATTTTATATATAATAGTGTATATATGATAATCACAACCTCCTAATTTATCCCTCCCCTCCCTTTCCCATTTAGTAACTATAAGCTTATTTTCTATGTCTGTGGGTCTATTTCTGATTTGTAAATAAATTCATTTGTATCCTTTTTTTTGGATTCCAAATATAAACAATATCATGTTATTTTTCTTTCTTTGTCTGCCTTTACTTAGTATGATAATCTCTATGTCAATCCTTGTTGCTGCCAATGGCATTTTTTCATTCTTTTTTATGGTTGAATACCACTCCACTGTGTATAAACGTATAGATACCATATCTTCTTTATCCACTCATCTGTCAAAGGCCAGTTAGGTTATTTCCAGGTATTGGCTATTGTAAATAGTGCTGCAGTGAACACTTGGATGCAGGGGGAAAGCATATGAAGAGTAGGCAGCTATTTGATAGCCTAGTCTAGTATTATTCTGAGAAAAGGTTCTTATATCCCTGATGAGACCTAGCTTACTTGCTATTATTCTGGAAAAAAAGTTTCTCCCAGAAACAGGCTTCTGAAACAATGTTTATTTGCAAATTCATCTTTTCAGACAAAAGTTTTCTAGGAGAGGGGTGATGTTAATGTAACTTTCGTTCTTAATCTTAAAAGCTCCTAACTGTGTGTGGTTTCATATATAGGGATCTTGTTTCTCTGAATTAATGACATAAAGTGCTTAGAAGCAAGACTGACACTTAATAGGCACTTAAAAATGTTTATTGCGACTGTTGTGTAGTTGTAGAAAGTTCCTGCCAGGTACACAGTATATACTTGTTCGATTAATGAATTGATTATTATGGTTGGAAGGACTAAGATAGAGCTAAATCAAACATGAAAGAGAGAAGCCCTCTACGATTTAAAGACCATATCCCGCTCTTTCCTTAGGGATTCTGACATGAAGCTATTATGACGGGAATACTAGGAAGAATGTCAGAGGAATTTTCTGCTATCATGAGTGGAGTGGATTAAATGAAGACTCCCTGGGTTTTCCTGGTGGCTCAGTGGTAAAAAAAAAAAAAAAATCTGTCTGTCAATGAGGGGGATGCAGATTCAGTCGCTGATCTGGAAAGATCCCACTTGCCTCAGATCAACTAAGCCAGTGCGCCGCAGCTACTGAGTCTAAAATTGAGCCTGGGAGCCGCAGCCACTGAAGCCCCGCACTCCAGAGCCCATGGTCTGCGGTAAGAGAAGCGCCACAATGAGAAGTCCCCGCACCACAGCTGGAAAGTAGCTCCCGCTCACTGTCCACTGAGGCGGTGATGCCATCCAGCCATCTCATCCTCTGTCGTCCCCTTCTCCTCCTGCCCCCAACCCCTCCCAGCATCACGGTATTTTCCAATGAGTCAACTCTCCACATCAGGTGGCCAAAGTATTGGAGTTTCAGCCTCAGCATCAGTCCTTCCAATGAACACCCAGGACTGATCTCCTTTAGGACGGACTGGTTGGATCTCCTTGCAGTCCAAGGGACTCTTAAGAGTCTTCTCCAATCCCACAGTTCAAAAGCATCAATTCTTCAGTGCTCAGCTTTCTTCAGAGTCCAACTCTCACAACCATACATGACCACTGGAAAAACCATAGCCTCGACTAGCTTTGACCCACACAAAGCTAATGACTATATCTCCATGAAACTGCAGGGAAGAAGGTTCTGAAAGTTTTATATTAAGCAGGATGGTGAAAGGAAATTGATTTTGCACTAACAATAATGTAAGATGTGTAAAATCCTATACTTAATGGCAAAGGATAATTTTTTATAGTTGAAAACACGACTCTCATACAAATATAAAATGAACAGCTGCCAGAGATTTATTAACTCATTAATGAGAAAGGCAATAAGAAGAAGGTAAATCTAGTTCAGAGAGCATTTTGAGGAATGGGATATTTATAGGTATTTAAAAAGAAATGTTAGAATTAGATTGCTAGGTTAGATGCAAAATAGATTAATGTTCCACTGGACAATAAAAACCATAACCTCTGAGGTTATCTTTGCTACCAGACAGAAATTATTTGCATCTCTGCCATATAAGATCTACAAGTCAATATGTAACTTCACAGAGTTTGAGCCCTTAATTAATAATAAGTAGCAAAGTCAAGCACAGATGCCTCCCCCAGATAATTAATTATCCTTAGGTGGCCTTGTTAGACAACACTCCTAAATATCATTGACCAAACATGCCTTATTTCCAAGTTTGGAGGACTTTGTATCACAATATTCTCTTTACTTTGTGTGTTTCCTTTTATTTTCATGATCTTAGTTTCTGTAAATTCTACTACTTTCCATAGTTTCTTTAGATTCTCTCCATCCTGAACTCCAACTCCATAGTACCCATAAGGTTTACATTTTTCAGCGGCGAACTCCACCATGAGAGAGAAGTCTTTTATTTGTGGTTTTTGTTTTTAGGAGGAAAGTCAGCCTCACAACTGAAAAGGATTTTTTTATACTTTGTGGTTGTCTCCCTTCTTCAGACTGCAGGCTCCTCCAGGCTAAGACCTGCTCAGTTCAGTAACTTCAGCAGGTACCTCAGCGACATCCTTCTGCTGTCTAGCAATGCCCAGGACACAGTGGGAACACACTCAGCAGTGATGCCTAGATCAGCGAATGAATGTATTATAAATAAAGCAAAAAATAAAAGTTGTTATCCTTAATCAGGGAAAAGTTATAAAGTTATGTTTAACACATGGGTCCTGACCAAGAAGCTATTTGACACAACAAAGCCACAGTTTCAGAGTGGCAGGAGGATGGTTGTTCTTGTGGGATGAGCAGCAATCAGCCTCTAAGGAAAAGGTTTTGGAGTAAGGCAGAGAGGGCTCTGGTCAGCATTTAGCCAGGAGATACAGTCTTAGTCTACCTAAAACACAGGACTCTGTTGGATCCCAGCCACCACACTTAGGAAAAGGTCCAAACAGAGAGCTGCATTGGAGAACTGATCCTCCTGATTTCTGTGTTTTTTTTTTTTTTTTCTTGCCATGAGAGAATTTGCCCAGTATCTGTAAAGATGAGAAATTTTAACGGAATCTACATGTCTACTTGCAATATTCTTTCCAAGGTTTTATTTAAGAAAGTTGGGGTGGCTTAAATAAAAGACATTCCTCCAAAAGATATTTTTAGTGGGAAAAAAAGTGTCAGATGGTAAGGAAGAGGGGCTTCTGTACCAGAATCCTAGCTCTGAGCATCCCAGCAGCCAAAGCAAGAAAGAAAATTTTGCTACCGGTACAAAGCCCATTTTCTAATGAGGAAAAAAGTCCATAAAAGAGAAAAGTTTTCACTAAGTGATATGGAAATTATATGCTAATTTCATAAATTACACAAAAAATTTATGTACTAACCCTTCTACATGGACCCCAGATATCATGGTCAAAGCCTTCAATCTAAGTTTTACAAAAGCTGAATTTAGGCTCTTTAAGTTTCTATTTCTAATATTACTGAGTAAAGAAAGCTAAGTCCACACGTTAAATCATGTCTAGGCAACACATCCAGATAGGCAGCATTTGGTTGGTCTAACCAGATGTAGAGATACCACTGAGACAGTTTGTAGGAGTAAAGTTAGAAAGCACTTTGGTTCAACCATTTCAGATATCAGTTTGACCTTCACTTGACTGAAGCTATGAGGTGAGGTGAAGTGAAGTGAAAGTCATTCAGTCGTGCCCAACTCTTTGTGACCCCAGGGACTGTAGCCCACCAGGCTCCTCTGTCCATGGGATTCTCCAGGCAAGAATACTGGAGTGGGTTGCCGTTTCCTTCTTGAGGGGATCTTCCCGACCCAGGGATGGAACTCAAGTCTCTTGCATTGCAGGCAGTTTTTTGTAAGACTGAGCCACCAGGAAAGCCCCGACGAAATCTGTGTAGAGGCCAGTTCTAGACGGAGACAGACATAAGTGATAGAAGGGCAGAGACACATCTCACTAATCTTTGTATTCTCAATCCCCAGCACGGTTCCTGGCCCACAGTAGGTGCCCGATGATACGTGACGGATAGCAGAGGTGACTGAGGAGCAGCCAGGGAGCCCTGAGGTAGATAGCCATGGAGAGGACTCAGGCAGGAGCCGCCAATCAATGCCGTGTTAGCGTAAATGCACCTCTGCAGGGCTCCCCACAGCTGTGCCGTGACACCTCTGCTCACACTTTCAGTCATGTCACATGTGTAAGTTAAGTGCTCAAAATCTGCACACAGCTTATCCCTTCATGAGGATTAGCCAACAAGTTCTTTGCTGTTCTTCTAAGAAGAGAGTAAAAGGACTTTTTCTTTTTAAAACTCTTTTATTGAAGTACAGTTGATTTATAGTGTTTTGCTAATTTCTGCCGTACAACAAAGTGATTCAGTTACACATATTTTTTTTTTAACTGTACCTGGGAGTCCAGTGGCCTTCCCAGGTAGTGCTAGTGGTAAAGAATGCAGGAGACTTAAAAGACGTGGGTTTGATCCCTGGGTTGGGAAGGTCCCTTGGAGGAGGAAATGGTAACCCACTCCAGTATTCTTGTCTGAAGAATCCCACGGACAGAGGAGCCTGGTGGGTTCCAGTCCATAGGGTCGCAGAGGCGGATGTGACTGAAGCATCTTAGCAGGCACGCACAGGAGTCCAGTGAATTCTTCCACAGTGTTGTGGCTCCCTAATCAGTGGACTGGGCCTTACACATCAGGTTCTCCCAAAGGCAACCATGGTAATGCCAAGATCAAGGTGTTCCCAATGGCTCATTTCAAAAATCAATCTGCCAGACAATCAAAACCGCTTTCCCAGGGGCTTCTGCACTTTCCCTGGTCCAATCCATCCCATGCACACACACAAGACTGGTTTTCTGAAAGTATCGCTTTGATCATGTTATCTCTTACTTGAAAAACACCCCATGTTGGGAGAAAACCAACAAACCAAATACTAGCTGGGAAGTGGAGGGCACTGGGGCCATCCCACCAGACCTCCCCACTGTTACGCCCTTGCCCAGATTAACTATCCAGTGAGTCCCTGGACCAAGATGGGAGATGGGTCAGACGACAGGTCAAACCCTTCAGAACAGGAAATAGAGGTTTTGCAAAAGATACTCCATCACGCACCCTCCTGCCCTATCTTTTCCTCAAACATTCTGGAGGGGCAGAAAAGGAAGGGTATCTTGGGAGAGTATCAGTTTGATAAATCCACCAGTGACAAAAATGCTGTCCATTTGTAGAGCAAGGGAAAGTTTCATAAATAATCAAAACGCAGCTGCTTTGATTCTGTTTCGATTCTCACAGCAGCCCGTGAGATATCTCACAGATCTCCTGGATCCTAAGACAGTAACCTAAAGCAGGGCTTCTCAAACTGTCCCTGGTGACGAAACACTTGACTTTTCTGTTTCCAATCCATTGTAGATCAACAATTTTGCAAAATAATGGATTATTTCTTCATTTTTGTAAAAAAGAAGTACAAAACATAAGCTCATATTTTTTATTATCATCAACAGATATAAAAATAGGTCCAAATTGCTTTAAAAGTCTCTGAACATCTACGGTCTAAATCTGGACTTGTACACCAGTAACAGTCGCGGAGTAGCGCTAGTCAGGGATAGACGCTGAAGAGCCCTGCTCTGAAAAGTGTGCTTGAAAACCCCTCGGGACACCAGAGAGATGCCCTTTCTCCTCCCGCTTGCCCTGTCTGGTTACTCTGCTTGAGAAAAAAGCCCTACATGCAAGAAACACAAAATGCCTAATGACTTTCTCTAGAGGGGGAGGGGATAAGAATGTATCAATAAATCACATAGGTTTTACCACATGAATTCAGCTTGTATATCATGTGAGTTTCACTGACCTCTATCACTAAATGAGCAAGGAACGGTCAGTCCTTGGGATATGGGTGTTCTGGTCTCCAGAAACGTTATCAACAGTAAATTTAGATCATCATACTAGTGATCATCACGGACAGTGCCAACTTATTTAATAGCGGCACGTGCGTAGGTCCATCCAAGGCAATTCCCAAAACAAAAGCATCCATCCTTCCAGAAACGTTCTGACAGACTCCCCAGGAGATCCAGTGGTTGAAACTCCGTGCTTCCACCGCATGGGGAATGTGTTCAATTCCTGGTCAGGGAACTAATACCCCACATACTGTATGGGATAGCCAAAAAAAAAAAAAGTTTTTTAAAAAAGAGCTTCAACCCTCCTGCTTTGAGTCTGAGAGACACTCTGGCATTTCAAGTTCATACCATGAATAGAAGAGATTTCATGTTCCTACCTATGCCAAATATCATGCGAAGTGTTCAACATATTCTATTTCCCTTTCAAAGGTAGAAGAGCTGGGACATAATTCCTAACCCACGGGTTTCTTCTAATACGTCTGTTCATCAAGCGATTTTCCCTTCTTCTTGGACTAGTTTGCATTTCTCCCCCCAGGACTGGGTGATGGAAGGCAGCGAGAAGAGACGTGTATCTCACTTTGGGGTCTGCCCCATGGACACCTACCAGGCCTAGTGTTTCATGGGCTTTTCTCCCACTTCCAGCAAGGCTGGAAGTCACCTGCTGAAGGTGAAGAAGCCACAGACCAGAGGAGTTGGAGTCCCTGACTGCAAGCCTGGGCAGCCGCACCCCAGTCAGGAACACTTACTCCAGACACTGAGAGGGAATCTGAAAAGGGGTTATGCCTCTGGGATTTGGGGGTTTGTGCATGACAACAGAGGATGCTACCTTAAGTAATAATGCCTTCACAAGTCAAAGGCTTCGACGGTTTTTGTCTACCATTGTGCAAGCCTGACTGCTAAGTTAGAACTTCGTATTCATCCAGTCTTCTTGTGAGCTATTCAATGAGCTTGCTCTGGATCTTTTCATTCAAAAATTATTCATTGAGCACCTACTATGTGTCTCACTGGGTACAAGTATCATATCTAAAGGTCCCTTAAAATGAGACCCAAGAGAACAATTCTTACTTCAAATTTACTTCTAAAGTGACTGGGCGGAGAGCTATGATTACAGAGCAGAATGTATCTGTAGACTCTGCAATGTCCACCCCTTCCCTCCTCTCCACCCTCCCACCTCCTGGACAACTGGGTGCCAAAGCGCAGGTGGAGCTTCAGGCCATGTAACTTCGAGGAAAGAAAAGGAAGCATTCCCCGGGAAGTCTTCTTGTGTGTGTGCATGTGTGTACATGCGTGCATGCTCAGTCTTATCCAACTCTTTGCGACCCCATGGACTGCAGCCTGCCAGGCTCCTCTGTCCATGGAATTTTCCAGGCAAGAATACTGAAGTGGGGTGCCATGCCCTCCTCCAGGGGATCTTCCTGACTCAGGGATCGAAACATTGTCTTCTTGTGTCTCCTCCGTGGCAGGTGGATCCTTAACCACTGCACCACCTGGGAAGCCCTGGAGGTTTTCTTGCTCATCCTTGGTTTAAATCCACAATTTCATAGGGACTTCAATATGGGAGGATATCATTTCCATTGTGCAGAGATCAAAGAGACACAGGGAGGGAGCAGGGTTTGCCCTGGTGAAGTGAGAGATTGTGACGCTTTTTACATTGATCTCCTCCTCTGGGCCTTTGAGTGACTCTCACTAAATGCCAGGATTACTTGTTAAGGCTTTTTAAAGTCTAATTATTCCTCATTGGGTGTCACAGCCCTGAGACAGAGATTAGCAGGAGAGCAAAAGGACTCAGAACCTATCTGAATGTGACATTCTGATGTGTAGAATTAAAGGAATTTACCTGTGTACCTTTCTCCAGATTCGACTCCCAAGCGGGCGAGTTCCCCATTCTGTTTCATCATCATTTGCCTCCTAGCTAGACGTTTTCCTGTCTTTGCAGAAAGTCTGTTTCACGTGGACCTTCCCACACAGCTGAGCAGCTCCCCAGTGAGCCATCAGATTTGTTTACTTGAAATGGAGAGTTGGGATTTGCAAATCGATTTTGATTTGATTTTTTATAAGTAAAAAGAATGAAGTTTTGATGACTATAACCCAGTATATTTTATTCTTTCCTGCTCCTTACATCCAACCTGTGGTCCTATTTCTCCAAGGAAAAGAATCTTTTATTGTTCCATCGTCCCATCCATACTACTCCCTACTTCACTGTTTGTAAAAGCACTGCTGGGAAATTAAAACAAGAAATGCCATTTCCAAAGAAACTGAAGCATATCTGAGCTTAGGCAAATGATGCTGTTTTAAAGGATACTGGCATCTCAGAACTGAGTCCAGTGTTTTGCAGGCCCCGTGTAAATGGTTAATTACGGTGGTGGAGCTGATGCAGACATGCACTGAACTATCGGAAAAAAATAAGAAGGAGGCAAGCCTCGACTCTCCAGATTGCAGACCCTGCCCAGGGACCAATGTTCACTTGGAACATGGATTTCAGGAAACATCCAATCACCCTCCATCTGCAGGATTAAGCCCCCAAGGCCAGCACCTTCCATTCTTCACATTTGATTTGGGCTGGGACCTGGGGCTGAAATCAGGTACCACCACCCTTCTTCTCACCATCCTCCCTTGCCCCTCAGTAGCTTTGTTATTTCTCCTATTAATATCCCATCAACACCAGGCAGGTGCTTCCTTTATGGAGGTTCTTCATTAACAGGTTGTCAGTGGGACCAAGTCAGATCCCCACTGCAGAAGGAAGCTGGCACTAGCCCCGCTAAGAGCAGGCCAGAGAACTTCCTGAGCAATGATCACATTTCCTATCGGGTCCTTGCTTTCCTATCAAACTTAAATTTGGACTCACCTATCTGACTTCCGAAAACTTTCCTGGCACTTCCTCCTTAAGGAAACATTCATTCTGAAATTAAATCTATTTTGATGCTCCATGTCATATCTGAATCAGCAGTTTTTAAATCCTCGATATATCTTTAAATGCCAACAGACAAGTATAGCAGGTGTTTAATTGTGGTTTAAAGATCCACATTGTTCACATTTTACAATCACAATTAAAATTAAGCAATAACACCAAAGGAGTTCCGGTAGACAGCAATAATACTCACCCGTATAGTGAAATTGATAAGGATCCAGATATAATGATGCCCATTGTAGTAACCCTGTGGTGACTGATTGCTATTCTGCCGTTAGCAAACAACCAAGAAATACTTTATTTTTTCAGAATTATCAATTTGTTTCTAGGGTATGTGAACAATGGAAACCTTAAGGGAGAATGCAATAGTTAGTGAGGTATTAAAACAGTTATATAACTAATAAAAACACTAAATCAACTTAGATATGCAGCAGTGTGTCATTTCCATTTTAATAAAAAAGTACATTATTCTCTTCCTGAAATTGCAAAATTTTATTTTTTTTTTACTCCGTGCCAACATATTTGGAAAGTAAAAAAGTCATAAATCTATGGTTTCTGGAATTGTCATTTATGTGATTCTCTAGTCTTTAAAAAAGATAGAAGAAAAACAGGCATTTTCATAAAACGATCGATTTGAAAAATTATTTGCATTCGCTGCTTGCATTTTTTTTCTTTGGGAGGTTGGGAGGAGAGCACAGGGACTTGTAAATAAAACACATTTGATTTTCATAGCATCCCTGTATGCTGAGCCTGGAGATCTCTGGATGCGCCTGCTCAGATAGGCAGTGTGCGGAGAGGCTTTATCGAGGGGAGCTTTCACATCCTCTGCATGCAGCCTGCGCGGTAACAAAGGCTCAGGCGGAGGGTCAGACTCTCGCTCAATTAAATCCAGACACCGGCCAGATAGGAGACGGCCGGGAAACCAAGCCAGAAGCAGCAGCCGTCTCTCATATTTGCAGGCCTGAGGTGCCCTGGAACTCGCGGTTCCAAACCTGAGCTGAGCGGGCCAGGCCTTCCATCAAGAAATTTAGAAGCAAGCATTTTACTTCTCTCAAAACATAGAGATGGGCTTACCAAGAGGGCCCTCAGGATGGTTTCCAAGCACCCTTGAAAATTCTCCTGAGTTTATTGCCTGAGTTGCTAGTGAAAACCCTCCCACCAAGAACCAAAAGCAATGTTGAAAGACTTAGCTGTAGAACTGTAAAAACGTAAGATCATTTGGTAAGAACTGCAGAAAAAACAAGAAAACAAGAGGGGAAAAGTCAAAACTAGACAGGTCCTTTGAATTCATCCAGGGCCCTTGCATCTCATATTTCCACCAAAATACCCCCAGAACAGCGGTCTCTATTTTGCCTGCACTTTGGTATACCCACAAAGATTTTTTAAATATGTACCTATATTGATACACATTTTAAATATATACATATATTCCAGGCTAGCTAAGCCAAATCCCTGGGGACAGAGCCTGGGCGATTCTGAAACACACATCACTAAGAAAATGGAGGGTGGATTCTCTTGTCTTAAAATTTGTGCACATTCTGTAATTTGACTCAGTAAAACATTTTTGCTTCATTCATTAGATAGGTTTTCTTTTCCACAAATATTCAAGTAAAATCAATGAACCAGGAAGGTGTACCATTTCCCCCATGACCTGTCCTGTACCTGAGACTGTTACAAATGCCAAGGAAGAAGTGTCTAACTCATTGCATAAATGAAGAAACTAAGGTTCAAAGAGGTAAAGTCCTTTGGGATTTCTGATGACACTCTACCATCTGCTTCTTTGTACTGTATGTAAAGGGCAAATTAGTGATGAAATACTCTGGATTCCATTCAAAAGAACATAAGAAAATATGAAATGGCTGGAAACTCTGATAAGAGAATCCCATAACAATGGCAGTTACAATTTATTGAGTCCTGCTAAATATGGGAAATTTGCATATTCATGCATTCATTCAACAAATAATATTGAATATTGTTATAGGAGAAACACTGATCTACACAGCTGGGGATACAACAGATATTAACACGAGATGATCCCTGATTTCTTGGAACTTCAGGCTACCAGGAAAGACCAAGATTAACCAAAAATCACAGTAATGAGGAAATAATTAGGACCCGTAATAAATGCTCTGTGGTTCCATGAGAGCAATAGCAAGACAGATGTGCTACCAGGAGACTCAGGGAAGGAAGAGACCCCTGAGCCGAGAGCATGAAGATGTAGGAGTTTACCTAATGGTGGGAGAAGGCAGGGTGGGGAGCAGCCATCCTCACAGGGAGAGCAGCATGTGCAAAAGTCCTGTGGCGAGAGAAGGAAAAGCACCTCGGAGGACGTGCGGGAGGGTCAGTGTGGCTGGAACGGGCAGCGTGTGGAGCAGCAGACAGGAGAGGTGGGCACAGGCCAGGTGTTTATCAGACCCAGTCTTTATCACCATCTTTATCCCGTTCTGTGGGTTACATCATGCAGTGGGCACCAGGATCACGTCCACAGGAGCACCAGTGCCAGGTGGAGGACACAGGCAGCTCATCAGACAAGACCCAAGCTGGCCTCCAAACGACACAGAGTCAGAGAGAAGAGCTCCAGGACAGCTGAGGCAGACAGATTTTAGGCCACCCTAAAATCTATGTGAAATGTTCATATTCTTTCTTTAAGATTTTGTGTGTGTGGACCAATTTTAAAGTCTTTAATTTGTTCCAATATTGCTCCTGGTTTACGTTTTAGCCTCTTGGCTCTGAGGCATGTGGGATCTTAGATCCCTGACTGGAGATCAAGCCCACACACCCTGCCATGGAAAGCAAAGTCTCAGCCCCTGGACCACCAGGGAAGTCCCTGAAATGTTCCTATTCTTTTTTTTTTTTTCATTCATTTTTATTAGTTGGAGGCTAATTACTTTACAATATTGTAGTGGGTTTTGTCATACATTGACATGAATCAGCCATGGATTTACATGTATTCCCCATCCCGATCCCCCCTCCCACCTCCCTCTCTACCCAATCCCTCTGAGTCTTCCCAGTGCACCAGGCCCGAGCACTTGTCTTATGCATCCAACCTGGGCTGGTGATCTGTTTCACTATAGATAATATACATGTTTTGATGCAGACGAATGGATAAGGAAGCTGTGGTACATATACACCATGGAATATTACTCAGCCATTAAAAAGAATTCATTTGAATCAGTTCTAATGAGATGGATGAAACTGGAGCCTATTATACAGAGTGAAGTAAGCCAGAAAGATAAAGAACATTACAGCATACTAACACATATATATGGAATTTAGAAAGATGGTTCCTATTCTTACAAACAGCTTTTTGGTATTATGTTGTATTACTTTTCTGCACCCAAAAGAAAACTCAACTTTAAATTGTTTAAGCAGTGATGATACGTCATTATTTCACATGACACAAGTTCCAAAGAAAGATAGCTCCAGGATTGATCTATTCTGAGACTCTGTGAAACCATCAAGGACCTTTTTTTTTTTTTTTTTCGCTATTCTCCTCATCTGTCTGCTTCGTAATCAATGAACTTCCATCATGGTCACAAGATGGTCACTGCAATCTAAGATTTCCTGATAGATGGGAAAACCACCAGCCAGAGAAGGGTGTTTCTTCCTGGTTGCTCCTTTTTCAGAGTAAGGAAATATCTTCCCAAATATCTCTGCACCAGCAGATCAATCCTCAGATCCCAGTAGCCAGAACTAGATCTTATACCCACCCCACACCATTTACTGTCTAGGACAATGAAAAGACTACAAGTGGCTTAGAATAATCAGGATCTACTCCCGAGCTTGGGATAAAGTCAACTGATAGTTATATGGATAAAATTGGAATTCTGTCAGCAAAGAGGCAGGGGAACTTATTTGAGGTAAGTAAGCAATAGTTTTGTTTCCATTCTGCTTGACGTGCTCAGAAAAAGCCCCATCCTCTGGGCAGCAGGAATTGAATGACTTCAGGTAAATGATGTTTTTAAGATCACTTAAAAGTCAAAATGGAGTCACTGTGATTCAGGCATCCAAAATGGAGCCATGTGGCCATCTTGGATGTGTTTCCAGACATGGTCCTGCATCACTGAGAACTTGAAATTTCTCTGAACTGAATCAAATTCAAGGACATCATGAGACATTTTCAAAACAGTAGTTGCCAGTTGTAACCTTGAAGTTTCAATGATCCCCCCTCTCCACAATTATGAATCATTTCCAACCCCAATTAATCTTTGCTTAACAAGCACCCTTACTTCTTGATAGCTCCAATCCTAATTCCTTTTTTAAAAACACTATTGAGGCATAGTTGATTTACAATGTTGTGTTTAATTTTTGCTACACAGCAAAGTGACTCAGTCATACATATTTTTTTCGTATTCTTTTCCACTATATTTTATCATGGTATAATAAATATAGTTCCCTGTGCCATACAGTAGGAGCTTGCTTATCCATCCCATATATAATAGCTTGCATCTATTGCTAATCCCAGCCTCCCAATCCATCCCTCCTCCTCCTTGGCAGCCATAAATCTGTTCTCTATATAAGTCCATTTTTGTCTCGTAGATATGTTCATTTGTATCACATTTTGGATTCCACATTTAAGTGATACCATATGTTATGTGCCTTTCTCTGTCTGACTTACTTCACTTAGTATGATCATCTCTAGGCGCACCCATGTTGCTGTAAATGACATTATTACATTATCGTTCATAGTTGAGTAATATTTCATTGTGCATGTATGTGTGTGTGTGTGTGTACACCACATCTTCTTTATCCACTCATCTGTTGATGGACATTTAGATTGTTCCCATGTCTTGGCTATTGTAAATATTGCTGCTATGAACATAGAGGTGCATGTATCTTTTCAACTTACACTTTTTCTGGGTATATACCCAGGAACAGAATTGCTGGATCATATGGAAACTCTATTTTTTATGGCAACTCTGTTTTTTGAGGAATGTCCATACTGTTTTCCACAGTAGCTGTACCAATTCACATTCCCACCAATAGTGTAGGAGAATTCTCTTTTCTCCACACCCTCTCCAGCATTTAATATTAATAGACTTTTAAACCGCTCCCCTGGTGGCTCAGACGGTAAAAGCGCCTGTTTGCAATGCAGGAGACCTAGGTTCGATCCCTGGGTCGGAAAGATCCCCTGGAGAACGAAATGGCAACCCACTCCAGTAATCTTGCCTGGAAAATTCCATGGATGAAGGACCCTCATAGGCTACAGTCCATGGGGTCACAAAGAGTCGGACATGACTGAGCGACTTCACTTTCACTTTTGACTGTAAATAACAGCTGTTCTGACTAGTGTGAGGCAGTACCTCATTGCAGTATTCATTTGTATTTTTCTATAATTAGCATCTTTTCATGTGACTATTGGCCATCTGTATGTCTTCTTTGGAGAAATGTCTGTTTAGGTCTTCTGTCCAGTTTTCAATTGGGTTGTTTGGGGTTTTTTTTGTTTTGTTTTGTTTTGTTTTGCTGTTGTTATTGAATTGTATGAATTGTTTGCATATTTTGGAATTTAAGACCTTATTGGTTGCATCATTTGCAAATATATTCTTCCAGTCTGTAGACTGTCTTTTCATTTTGTTTATGGTTTCCTTTGCTGTGAAAAAGCTTACAAGTTTGATTAGATCTCATTTGTTTCTTTTTGCTTTTATTTGTATTGCCTTGCGAGACTGATCTAAGAAAACCTTAGTACAATTTATGTCGGAAAATGTTTTGCCTATGTTGTCTTCTTGGAGTTTCAGTGTCATGTCTTATAGTTAAGTCTATTAGCCATTTTGAGTCATTTTTCTGTACAGTGAGTTCTTTATTGATTTAAATGTGGTGGTCCAACTTTTCCAATACCTTGTGCTGGTATTGGGAGGAGACTATCTTTTCCCCACTGCATATTCTTGGCTGTGTTGTTAAAGATTAATTGTCCATAGGTGTGTGAGTTTATTTCTGGGCTCTCTATTCGGTTCCGTTTTCTTTTATTTTTGTGCCAATACCACACTGCTTTGATTACTGTACCTTTGTAGTGTTGTCTGAAGTCTGGGAGGGTTATGCCTCCTGCTTTGCTTCAACCCACACCCACAACCCACACCCCAGGATTGCTTTGGCTATTCTGTGTCTTTCATATTCCATATAAATTTCAGGACTATGTGATGTAATTCTGTGAAAAACTGTCATGGGTATTCTGATAGATATTACATTAAATCTGTAGGTTGTTTTGGGTAGTATGACCATTTTAGCAATATTAATTCTTCTAATTCAATAGCATGGGGGTATCTTTCCATTTCTCTGAGTCATCTTCCCTTATTAATGTTTTGTAGTTCTCAGTACATAAGTCTTTTGCCTCCTTAGTGACAAATATTCCCAAGTATTTTTAATGCAATTTTAAAATAAATTGTTTGCTTACATTCCCTTTCTGATATTTCATTGTTAGAGTAAAGAAATGCAACTTATTTCTGTATGTTAATCTTGTATCCTACTACCTTGCTGAATTTGTTTAACTTCCTAAGTCCCATGAGGTGATGTTTCTCACCCCATCACTCTTTAAAGCCTCAGTCACATACTCAATGGACTTTCCTGGTGGTTCAGTGGTAAACAATCTCCCTGCAATGCAGGAGACCCGGGTTTCGATCCCTGGGTCAGAAAGATCCCCTGGAGAAGGAAGTGGCAAGCCACTCCAGTATTCTCACCTGGGAAATCCCATAGACAGCAAGGAGCCTATCAAACTACTATCCACAGGATCACAAAAGAGTCAGACACAACTTAACAACTCAACAACAACAACATTATGTACTCAACACACATTTTTGTGTGAAGTCACTAGGGTTTTCTGTATGTAGTATCATGTCATCTACCTATAATGACAACTTTGCGTCTTCCCTATCAGTCCCAAGCCTACTTCTTGGCAAACAATGTACATAAGCTTACTGTCTTTGCCTTTATGAGCTGCCCCCATTTTATAGTCTGGTGGAACACAATTCAAGTGCTTCCTGAATCTGTGTCTCCCAAGCTACAGTCCTAACAAATCCCAAATAAACACCTCTTATTCCCATCAGATCTGTTTCTGAAAGTTTGGTTAATGAAGTTCATTAATGGTGCTTCTGATTAGCTCAATGTGGTAGAAATAAACAACAGGCCAAAAAAAGATGGTCTAGCATTGAATCCTGGCTCCATCCATGCTGGGAGGGGGAATCTGGACCCAGTCCTGGGCAGGCCCTGACTGCTATGAAGAAGTTGCCCAACCTGCAGCAGTACCTTGTGCTGTATCCCCAGTTAACCTGCTCACATGAGAAGCTCAGCAATGCTTTCAGAGCTTCCAGCCCTAAACCCAAGGACAGAGTTTAGATTATCCTCACAGCCTATTATCAATCAGGGGGATAAAAATCACAGCGCAATCACTTGGCACATCTCTCCCTCTGTTTCCATCTCAGGGGACCAGAGTGAGCTATAAACATTAATTAGGAAAGATCTGTGACCCTCCTGAGATGATGGCAAGGTTAGAATCACAGGTGCCTATCACAATTAGCTCACAGAACAAATGGGCAGGCCACTGAGCACCTTTCCTGGGGCTCAGTGACAAATGACATTAAGATTCAACAACTAGTGGATGAGTCACAAAACCACTGGCAGACATCTTAAAAAATGCATCTGAGTTGCAAACAGGACCAGCAGCAAACTTGGAAATTAGGGCTCTTTGGTAATGTTACATCCCCTCTTCTCTGCAGACAACTTTTTCTGGTTCAAACACTCTTGATAACTCAGGGCTTTCTGACAGAGGAGGAATCCTGACATAGGTACACCAAAGGAGCAGGATCAGATAGCCACAGGTCATGTGGGAAGGAGTGAATTCTCAAAAAACAAGGATCCTGGGATCAGAAGATGACAGAGGTGAAAGATGCCTCAGAAAGAATGGAAAACTACTTCTTCATACTACGCTCTAGGCTTCATGGAATCTCTTGGTTCCCCACAAATTTGAAGAGATTAATGTCCCTAAAAAAATTCTAGAGACTAATCCCATGGTTGCAATATTTTAAACAAGCCCTGATATCCTATAGTGGCATATTTCTCACCACCATCACTCTTTAAAGCTTCAACCATGCACTCAACACACATTTATTGGGTACTTACTATGGGCCAGAAACTGAAAAGGTGATTTTAAGGCCTCACACTTGACATTTTGCACAAATAATTGCTTGCCTGGCCATGGCCCTAAAGAGAAGCTACTACCAACCCCACTTTAAAAGGCTGGTATATTTCAAAATCATAGCTGGTAAGTTTCAGAGATCAGATTGGAATCCCAGTCTATGTATTACCACAGAAATGCTTCTAATAAACCACCCCAAATATCAGTAAAGTGAAAGTAAAAGTCACTCAGTCATGTCCAACTCTTTGGGACCCCATGGACTATACAGTCCATGGAATTCTCCAGGCCAGAATACTGGAGTGGGTAGCTTTCCCCTTCTTCAGGGGATCTTCCCAACCCAGGGATCGAACCCAGGTCTCCCACATTGCAGGCAGATTCTTTACCAGCTGAGCCACAAGGGAAGCCCAAGAAAACTGGAGTGGGTAGCCTATCTCTTCTTCCCAATCCAGGAATCAAACCAGGGTCTCCTGCATTGCAGGCGGATTCTTTACCAACTGAGCTCTCAGGGAAGCCAGTAGAGTAAACCTATATTCTTATTCTCAGTGATATGCAGGTCAGCTGAGGGCCGTCTGATCCAGACTGGGCTTGATTCAAGGTGACTCCAAATGCCTGTCATCTTTCTGGGAGCATCAGACTGCCTCAGGCGTATTGTTCTCATGACCACATTTGCAGAAGGTTACATAGGCCAAGTCACCATTCCATTGGCCAAAAAAAGCTACATGGACAAACTTAGGTAAGGGCAGAGGAATATATTCTATCTTCTAGTGAGAGAAAATGCAGACCTCTATGGCAAAGGAGCCATTTAGGTAATCCACCACAGTCTAACTTCACAGCCTGCACACATTACTGTCAGCCTCCTAAATAAATACAACGTGTGCCATCAAATCGCATCTAAGATGCTGGGAAACTTTGGTGAATGGGAAACCTCACTCAGCCCAGAGGCTGAGGGAGGAGGTGCAGCAAGACAGCAGACAGCTAAAAAGAATGTAATTGTGCTCAAATGACTTCTGACTGAGGTCAAGAAGAGGGGCAAGCATGAAAATGCCAAGGCCTGGCCCCACCGTTTGCTCACAGTGGGAGGCAGCCTCGGAGAAGAGGTTTTGGCAACCCTGATTGAACCAGAGGCAAACACACTGGGCCTGAAACTTTCTGTGGTTTGCCTAAGCCAGGCGTCAGCTCACTGGGGAGGCGGACGTTATGATCAGTTAAACAGTTTCACCAAACTTCACACTGCAGCCCTTGGGCAAAACCAGAAATGATTATTCACTGGTAGGAGTAATATTATCGCAAGAGGTGGGCAAACCAAAAATCTGACGGAAGAGTGGCATCCAGTGGCCAGGGGTTAATTTGCAAGGAGCCACAGATGCAGGCATACAGATCCGGCAGTTGCTGGCTAACCACATCCCAGGGGAGGTTCAGCAGACCACAAGGACTTGCGGATATCAGGCTGGGGCCTCCAGAAAGGATTCAGCCAACAACTAAGACAGATATGGTCACCCTTCCCCTGGAAGAACACAGGAACCTTCTGCATTTCCTTCTCTCTTCGTGGCCCCATCTAATCAGTTCCACCAAGCACCCTGAGTCATATGTACGAAAATGTGTATTTAACCATCTAATCATTTGCATTTCTACACCTGGACCCATTAAATTTCTTAACCTGCTAATGTACATTTTATCCCTGATTTCTCAGAATAGTTTAGTCTACTTTTCCTTTCACTGCTATAAAACAAAACATACCATCCATATGTCAAATCTTTTTTAAGGGCTGCCCAACAAGTACCCACCTTTTCACTCTGGAAGGAGGCTGACTTTCCTTTATAGCTAGAGATGATATCTGTGGTCACAATCACACCTTAGCCAATTTTTTAAAAATTTGAGTCATACACACATATTCTCTGACCATAACAAAATTAAAATTAAAATCAATAAAAAAGAATAACACGAAAGTTTCCAAACACATAGAAATTAAAGAAAACACAGTTAAATCCATGGATAAAAGAGAAGAAAATTCCTTGGGGAAATAGAAATTATTTTGAACTGAACAAATTCCTCAGAGAGAAATTCATAACATTAAATGCTTGCATATTTTTTTTAATTCCTTAAGCTTACACCTCAAGAAACTAGGAAAGGAAGTACACAATAAGTCCCATTTAAGAAGGATACAAAACTAATAAAGAGCAGAGGTCAATAAAATTGAAAATAGGATAACAACAGATAGAAGTGATAAAACAAAAGGATATTTTGAGAGGTCACTACAATGGATAAACCTTTAACAATACTGAATAAGGCAGAGAGAAGGACAAATTGTCAGTCCATCCATGTCCAAGGCACACGCATGTGTGCTAAGTCATGTCTTCAGTCGTGTCTGACTCTTTGCAACCCCATGGACCGTAGCCCACGAGTCTCCTCTGTCCATGGGATTCTCCAGGCAAGAATACTGAAGTGGGTTGCCATTTCCTACTCCAGGGGAAAGCAAAGAGAAACTAAAGAGCCTCTTGATGAGGGTGAGTGAAAGAGGAGAGCGAAAGAGTCACCTTAAAACTACATATTAAAAAAACTAAGATCATGGCATCTGGCCCCATTACTTCATGGCAAGTAGAAGGGGGAAAGGTGGAAGCAGGGACAGATTTCCTCTTCTTGGGCTCCGAAATCACTGCGGATGGTGACTGCAGCCATGAAACCAGATGTTTGCTGCTCGGTGGGAAAACTGTGACAAACCTAGACAGTGTGTTAAAAAGCAGAGACGTTACCCTGCTGGCAAAGGTCCATATGGTCAAGGCTACGGTCTTCCCAGTTATCACATACCACTGTGAGAGCTGGACTGTAAGAAGGTGGAGTGCCGAAGAATTGATGCCTTTGAACTGTGGTGCTGGAGAAGACTCCTGAGAGTGCCTTGAAGAGCAAGGAGACCAAACCAGTCAATCTTAAGGGAAATCAATCTTGAATACTCATTGGAAGGATTGATGCTGAAGCTGAAACTCCAGTATTGGTCATCTGATGCAAACAGCTGACTCATTGGAAAAGTCCCTGATGCTGGGAAAGATCAAGGGCAGAAGGACAAGAGGGCATCAGAGGATGAGATGGCTGAATGGCATCACCAATGCAATGGACATAAACTTGGGCAAACTTCGGGAGATGGTGAGAGACAAGGAGGCCTGATCTGCTGCAGTCCATGGGGTCTCAAAGAACTGGACATGACTGGGTGACTGAACAATAACAACTCCATCTCTTCCTGACCCAGAGATGGAAACCACATCTCTTGCATCTTCTGCATTGACAGGCAGATTCTTTACCACTGCCTCACCAGGGGAGCCTTCAAATTATCAGTATCAGAAATGAAATAGAGAATATCACCATAGGCCATAGACCCTCAAGATATTAAAAGGACCATAATGAACTACTATGTACATAAATTTAAGAACTTGGATGAAGTAAACTTATTCCTTAGAAACCAGAAACTACTGAAACTCACCCATAATAAAATAGATAACCTGAAAATTCTACATATTTTAAAGAAAATGAATTTGTAGACATGAGTAAACATCCTAGAAAAGAAATTTCCAGGCCCAGATTGTTTCACTGGAAATTTTACCAAACATTTAAAGAAGAATTCACACCGATGCTACTCTTTCTCTTTCAGAGAGCACAAATAGAGGAAACATATCACAGATAATTTTACAAGTCCGTCATTACCTTTACACCAAACCAAAGACATTAAAAGACAATGAAACTACAAGCCAGTATCCCTCAGAGAGACATAAAAATTCTCAACAAAATATTAGCAAATTGAATCCAGCAATATATCAGAAGAATAATACAACTCAAACAAGAAAGTTTATTCTGGGAAAGTAAGACTGGTTTAATATTTAAAAATCAGTACCAAAAAAAAAAATCAGTACAAAAACCATGCAGTTATATTAATAAGATACAGGGGGAAAAAAAACACCTATTCTATGATTTCTTAAAATCCCTCAGCAAACTAGGAATAAAAAGGAAGTTCCTCAGGATCATAAAGGACATTTGCAAAAATTTTGCAGCTAGTATCATACTTAATAACAAAAGACTGAATTTTCCCTCTGACAAGTAGAAATAAGACAAGGATGTTAATTCTCACCATTCCTGCTCAGTACTGGCCTGAAATTCCTAGACACTGCAGTAATGCAAGAAAAAGAAAGAAAAGAGAAAGGGATTGGAAAAGGAGAGACAAACCGTCCCAGTCACTGACAACATGATCATGTATGTGAAAAATTCTAACAGACCTATAAGAAAGGAAAAAAGGGCGCAGAGGGAGAAGAGAAGAAAAGAAAAGGAAATCCTAGAATTAATAAGTGAACTTAACCAGGGCACACTATACAAGATCAATACACAAAAATCTATTGCATGTCTTATTTTCCTCATCTACAAAACAGGGAAAATAATAAATTTTGCCTATAAATTTGCTATGAGAACTAAACATTTAGGGAATGCAAACCACATAGCATAGTGCCTTGTATATTGTAAGCACTTGATAAAAGTTAGCCATCATTTACCATTAAGCATTGGAAGGTAGAAACGTATGCATGTGAAAGTGATATGAAAAATATCTATGGGTTTTATGGATGAAAATCTCAATGAGGTCAGTGGCTCTAGCTGCCCAAAACAGTTAAGGCAACCTCGGGACTGCATTTTGTCCTCTCCAAAATAAGAATACATTAAATCCATATCAGACCTCCAAATCGAGTTCTGTGTTCAGTTTTGGGTGCCATATCTTAACAAATACATTGAGAAAAACAATGGCTTCTTAACAGAGAATGAACAGGATGGAGGTGTGGGAAATAACTCAGTGATCCAGCAAGGAGGAGTGTTTGCAATATAAACATAATGATTAACAGTTATAAGGAAGCTGTCCACAAATACGTGTCATGTGGAATGGGGCTAGACATTCTCCAGAGGTAAACCTATGCCCATAAAGTAGAATGGAATAGAAAATGGCAACCCACTCCAGTATTCTTGGACATGGATAGAGGAGCCTGGCAGACTACAGTCTATGGGGTCACAAAGAGTCAGACACGACTGAGCGCACACACATGCAGAAGGTAGACAGTGCACGCTTATTTAACTATAATGTTAGAAATGCTATTTAAAGCTCCCCTCAACTAAAATGAGTGACCTTGTGGGATAAACAGGGATTGTAATTTCATCCCCATACTTAATGTTGTTGTTCAGTCACTCTGTCACATCCAATCTACTCTTTGTGATCCCATGGACTGCAGCCCACCAGGCCTCCCTGTCCTTCATTATTTCCTGGGGTTTGCTCACACTCATGTCCATTGAGTGAGTGATGTCATCCAACCATTTCATACTCTGTCATCCCCTTCTCCTCTTGCCTTCAATCTTTCCCAGAATCAGGGTCTTGTCCAATGAGTTAGTTCTTCGCATCAGGTGGCCATAGTATTGGAGCATCAGCTTCAGCATCAGTCCTTCCAAGGAATATTCAGGACTTATTTCCTTTAGGATGGACTTGGTTTGATCTCCTTGCAGTCCAAGGGACTCTGAAGAGTCTTCTCCAACACCACAGTTCAAAAGCATCAATTCCTTGGCACTCAGCCGTTTTTATGGTCCAACTCTCACACCTGTACATGATTACTGGAAAAACCACAGCTTTGACCATACAGATCTTGGTCGGCAAAATAATGTCTCTGCTTTTTAAAATGTTGTCTAGGTTTGTCACGGCTTTTCTTCCAAGGAGCAAGCATTCAGTTCAGTTCAGTCACTCAGTCATGTCCAATTCTTTGCTACCCCATGGACTGCAGCATGCCAGGCCTCCCTGTCCAACACTAACTCCCGGAGTTTACTCAAACTCATGTCCATTGAGTCAGTGATGCCATCCAATCATCTCATCCTCTGTCATCCCCTTCTCCTCCTACCTTCAATCTTTCCCAGAATTAGGGTCTTTTCAGATGAGTCAGCTTTTCACGTCAGGTGGCCAAAATATTGGAGTTTCTACTTCAGCATCAGTCCTTCCAATGAACATTCAGGACTGATTTCCTTTAGGATGGACTGGTTGGATCTCCTTGCAGTCCAAGAGACTCTCAAGAGTCTTCTCCAACACCACAGTTCAAAAGCATCAATTCTTCAGCGCTCAGCTTTCTTTATAGTCCAACTCTCACATCCATACATGACTACTGGAAAAACCATAGCTTTGACTAGAAGGAGCTTTGTGGACAAAGTAATGTCTCTGCTTTTTAATATGCTGTCTAGGTTGGTCATAACTTTTTTCCCAAGGAGCAAGCATCTTTTAATTTCATGGCTGCAGTCACCATTTGCAGTGATTTTGGAGCCCCCCAAAAATAAAGTCTGCCACTGTTTCCCCATCTATTTGCCATGAAGTGATGGGACCAGATGCCATGATCTTGAAAAAGCAAGAGAGTTCCAGAAAAACATCTACTTCTGCTTTATTGATTATGCCAAAACCTTTGACTGTGTGGATAACAACAAACTGTGGAAGATTCTTAAAGAGATGGAAATACCAGACCACCTGACATGCCCCCTTAGAAATCTGTATACAGGTCAAGAAGCAACAGTTAGAACCAGACATGGAACAACAGACTGGTTCCAAATCAGGAAAGGAGTACTCTGCATAGATGTTAAATAAGCAGGGTGGCAATATACAGCCTTGAAGTACTCCTTTCCCAATTTGGAACCAATCTGTTTTTCCATGTCTCATTCTAACTGTTGTTTCTTGACCTGCATACAGGTTTCTCAGGAAGCAGGTAAGGTGGCCTGGTATTCCCATCTCTAAGAATTTTCCACATTTTGTTGTAATCCACACAGTCAAAGGCTTTAGTGTAGTCAATGAAACAAATGTGGATGTTTCTCCAGAATTCTCTTGCTATTTCTATGGTCCAATGGGATGTTGACAATTTGATTGCTGGTTTTTTTGCCTTTTCTAAATCCAGCTTGTACACTTGGAATTTCTCAGTTCACATACTGTTGAAGTTTAACTTGAAGGATTTTGAGCCTTACCTTGCTAGCATGTGAAACGAGCACAAGTGGTGAAGTAATTTGAACTTTCTTTGACATATTTATAGAAAAGGAAAATTAAGGTTAAAACTAAAGCACTTGACCAAGATCTCAAAGCTAACCCATACATGATTTAAATCTTGGCTTCTTGACTCTATCCAGGAGTTGTCATGGTCTTTAGTAAATCAGAGAAGCTAGGACTGGAGTCCGCAGTCTTCAGCTCTCCTGTCTGGTCCAGTGGCATGGGCCTTATGAGTGCGGCTGAAGATAAAATTCAACTACTTTGAAGCCGTGTTCTAACTATGCTGAATTTAGGCCACAGTGCTGAGTTTAAATACAGAAGAGTGCAAAATCTAACCACTCAACTAGTTATGACCATCCCCCAAATGAATGTGGGGTAGGATGATGGGGTGTGAGCAGATGCTATTGATGTTTTTTGCCGAGTGTTTGAAAACCCACTGTGCATATTGATGCCAAGAGCTTGTTGCTGGCTCTTAGAAACAAACAGAAGACGGAAAAGCCATTTTTCCCTTCAATACAGGATACTATTGGCCAAGTGCAGAAGTTCACTTTGATTAAGAAATACAAATCCATCATTTGCTCCTATCATTAAATTTTGGCTATTGATGCTTTGGGGTAGTGGACTCTCCTGAAAGAGAGAGTGTATGCTCACTACAGTGTACAGAGGCTCAGGCAACCTTGCCATATGTGTGATGATGCCCCGTCCTGACAGCCAGATCAGCCAATGAATGGATTTTTAAATGATTATCCAGTCTCTTCCAACAGAACCACATTAGCTCCAACCATTGTTACCCTCTATCCTGCCAAGGAGTTGAGTTTTCAGTTCAGTGGAAGCTTAGAATTTTCTTACTCATGCAGGCAGATAAAAGCTCTCAACTAACTCAGGTGTAACTCATTTAATTCACCACCCAACTAATTACTGCAGATGCAGATAAACCAGGCTAAAGGGAAAGAATTCACCTCCTAACACAAAACAAAGAGCAAGTAAGCATGTTTCTGAATACCCAGCAAAGGATGCGTCAGATGGCAGACATCTTAAAAAGCAAACAAATGTTCCAATGACTTAAAAAATCAGTGAATCCTATGAAGAAAAAAAATTATAGCACAATCTTTGTGCATTTGTGGTCTGCTTGGTTCAAGCTTGAATGCCATCTAACAACAGAAATAAAATCAATTGCTTCTATTAAGTAAAATTTTAGTTCAGCAGGTTCTTACACAATTCCATATTAAAATATATAATCTTTTTCTCCCCAAATTGGTCTTGATTAGCAGTGAATAAAGACTAGAATCAAGGACACTTTTAATATGAATTCTCTGTCATTCAGAGAGGTTAATTTTGAAACATGAACTCAATTGAATGTCTGTTGCTCTAAAGAACATTAATTGGATCTATCTTATTGTGTTAAAAAATTGTGTTTCAGAGGGAAATAATTTTAAAAACCAGACTTTTGTTTTGACAGGTCATTTTCTCAAAAGGCATATTCAGGAAATCAGTTATTTGAGCATATACTGAAAACAATACAGAACCAGTCTCAAACATTCTGTTAAAATAAATCAGTTTTTTCTTCATTTACAAAGCTTATGGACTGAATATAAGTTTCAGTCTTGGCAGAGAGTGGTATTCTTTTTTTTTTTTTTTAAGAAGAAAATCTCTATACAGTTCTTTCCCGTTAATAAGTAACTATGTCATGGTAACATTATATTCATTATATTGATTATATTCCGACTAACCAATCACTGTGAGATGTCTTGGGAAATACTTCATGGCCACATTGTGCAAGAACTAAACCCCATTCTGAGGAGTATGACCAAGGAGAATAGCCTGAGCATGAGACAGTTTAAGTACCAGCTCTGTCTTTCATTGGGTATGTAACCTGAGCAAATCCCTAACTCTCTGAAGCTCCGTTTCTTCATCTGTAGAGAATCACAGCCTTGTAGTAACATGTTGCACAACTGAAAAGAAACGAACCTTTCAGCCAAAATTCCGCTGAAACAACCAGCTCATTGGAACAGTAACTCAAACTCAAACTACAGAAGAACCCGTTCAGTCTGGATTTCTGTTTACTAGATAACAACACACAGTAGAACTATAGATGACTTAACATATAGGGAACTAGACACTAACCTCGAAACCTTGTCTCTCTCCCTCCCTCACCTAAGTGCTCTGTGACCTTGTGTCTTCTTAGGTAGGTAAAAGCAGCAGACTCGCAAGCTATGAAGAAGTAGAAGGGTTTTTATACTCTCTGTGATATTACTTTACTTCCAGCTTGGAGGGAAAAAAAAAATCTAAACCCACTACTCTCAAACGTAGGAGCCATGATTCTTTTCAACATTCTTAAAAATAGTCTCAGTGACCATAACTGAAGACTTTCCTCTAAATTTATTCTCGAGTCAAATCCCAAAAGATTCACTGAAAAGAACACAGGTAAGTGAGCTCAATGACTAAATGTCTGGGGAAAGGCATATTACACTCCACTCTTGGAAATTTGAAACAGATATGTTTAACTTTGTTTAACAAGAGATGGGAATACCAGACCACCTGACCTGCCTCTTGAGAAATCTATATGCAGGTCAGGAAGCAACAGTTAGAACCAGACATGGAACAACAGACTGGTTCCAAAGAGGAAAAGGAGTACATCAAGGCTGTATATTGTCACCCTGCTTATTTAACTTATATGCAGAGTACATCATGAGAAATGCTGGGCTGGAGGAAGCACAAGCTGGAATCAAGATTGCCAGGAGAAATATCAATAACCTCAGATATGCAGATGACACCACCCTTATGGCAGAGTGAAGAGGAACTAAAAAGCCTCTTGATGAAAGTGAAAGAGGAGAGTGAAAAAGTTGGCTTAAAGCTCAACATTCAGAAAACTAAGATCATGGCATCTGGTCCAATCACTTCATGACAAATAGATGGGGAAACAGTGGCTTACTTTATTTTGGGGGGCTCCAAAATCACTGCAGATAGTGATTACAGCCATGAAATTAAAAGATGCTTACTCCTTGGAAGGAAAGTTATGACCAACCTAGACAGCATATTAAAAAGCAGGGACATTACTTTGTCAACAAAGGTTCGTCTAGTCAAGGCTATGGTTTTTCCAGTGGTCATGTATGGATGTGAGAGTTGGACTATAAAGAAAGCTGAGCACCAAAGAATTGATGCTTTTGAACTGTGGTGTTGGAGAAGACCCTTGAGAGTCCCTTGGACTGCAAGGAGATCCAACCAGTCCATCCTAAAGGAGATCAATCCTGAGTGTTCATTGGAAGGACTGGCGCTGAAGCTGAAACTCCAACATTTTGGCCACCTGATGCGAAGAGCTGACTCATTTGAAAAGACCCTGATGCTGGGAAATAGTGAGGGCAGAAGGAGAAGGGGACAACAGAGGATGAGATGGCTGGATGGCATCACTGACTCAATGGACATGAGTTTGGGTAGACTTCGGGAGTTGGTGATGGACAGGGAGGCCTGGTGTGCTGCGGTTCATGGGGTTGCAAAGAATTGGACACAACTGAGGGACTGAACTGAACTGAACTTTGTATTTCCCAAACATATTTGACTCTTTCCTCAATGTAGCTAGTTAGAAATCCCACTTTAGGAATGTACCGAATACATTTAGGAAGTTCTTGTCTAATCACTTGGTACCCAGTATCATATGGACCAGGAATTTTTCTTACTATAATAGAAAAATATCAAAAACTAGAATTGAAGCAATACACTTCTGAATAATCCCTGGGTCAAAGAAGGATCTCAAAGGAACTCTTTTCTTTATCTCAAAGTTTAGAAAATTCACCAGACTTCTCTATCAATGCAGTAAATCCCCTACATATGAATGAGTTCTGTTCCAATAGAGTGTTCATAAGTCTAATTTGTTCATAAATCCAACAAAGTTAGCCTAGGTTCCCAGGTAACACAACTGGCTATAAAGCACTGCACTGCAACAGGTTTATAATACTCTTCACACAAATAATACATTTAAAAATCACAAAAAAATAAAGAAAACATTTCTAATCTTACAGGGCTGTACCTTGAATGGTACAGAAGTCCAGTACAATAGCTGGCACACAGGGGCTGGTGCTGGGTGGACAGGCACGAAGAGCTGCTGGCTGGAGGAGACAGGAGGCGGGCGACAGTAGAAGGTCGTCAGCCTTGGGAGACGGAGGGCGAGCTGCAATTGCAGCCTGGCCTCCATCTGACATTGAGGCAACACATGTTCACGCCTTTGAAAGTTCACACCTTGAAGGTTTGTGTGTAGGGGACTTGCTGTAGTTTCTCTTTATCAGGGAATTCTCTGGGAGCCCCGTGGTTGGGACTCCACACTTTCACAGCAGGGTCCTGGGTTCAGTCCCTGGTAGGGGAGCTAGGATCCCACAAACAGCAGAATGTAGCCCAAGAAAATAATTTAACAAATAATAATTACTAATAAGTAATTACTAATAATAAGTACTCAGTTCAGTAATTTTGCCTGAATCATGGTAAACTCTTTCAGTCCACTGGCCCAGAGTTATTTTGCTTTTGATGGGAGTTTTCTTCTTATACTGTTTCTACATGCCTCAATTATTATTTGTCTGCTTTTCCCCTCGAGTAAGTTTTATCATAATTTTTCCTCTGTGTTCCTAGAGAATATTGTTCTTTAAATCAGTAAATCTGAATGGGACAGGGAGGTTTGTAATCAATAATGTGATTCTCTGCATGCAAAGAAATTCACAATACTATCTGCAGGTTACTATCACATTACTATTTTAGCAGGTTCCCTGTTTATCCCGCCCTGCAACTTCGCAGTGTGCAGTAAGAGCTACCTGGGACAATGCAGATAACTTCCCTAGCACGACCTCCAGAACATAGCAAACAGGAAAAAAAAAAAAAGTCAGCTACTATTCTAGTATTATTCCCATTTATTTAAATAGCTGAGTACCACCCCACCCCCACAAAGAACTAATGTTTTGAAGTTAAAAAAAAGGCATGCAAACCTAGATATAAAAAGTCATACATGAATTCTTCCAGTAGACAGAAAACAAAAAAATGATCGTCATCACTTTTCTTTAGATAGTAAAAACAGTATGCAGAAAAAATAAAACCATCCATCAACATTTCTGCAGTGTCCAAGGTCAGGGCAGTCCTCTAACCCCTGTTCCCCTGTGATTTCCAGATAGTAAATAGTCGATTACTTTGGCTCTAGATTGGTTTTCATACCAGGAATAAATGATCAGAGAACTCTAGCCCTAAAAAATGCAGTTACTCCAAAGAAAAAAAAAGAAAAGAAAGGGAAAAAAAAAATCCCATAAGAAAACTGTTTTTCACAGCCACATAACCCCGGCAATAGAACAGCAATGGCTGTTAAATACCACCCTAATCCTACAAGTGAACAGATTATTGAAAATTTCAAAGTGGCAGCTTTGATTTGAAGATTCACCTCATTGACTATCTAATTCATTCCTAATGACATAATCATTGGTGAACAGTAAATGCAATTCAGAGGGTCAGAACTCTCCTATTAGTCATTAGCTTTTATATCCAGAGCGCAGATTTACTACTGAGCCTTGTACCACACTATTTAAAACAAGAAGAAAGCACCCCCATTTCCAAGGTGACGATTATTAAAGGGCCGCTACAAACTGCACATGGTTATTATAGCACAAATAGCTGCTGGAGACACACACAAAACACATTTAAATCTATTCCACCAAAAAAATTTTTTCACAAATAAAACTCAGCTAGAGATAAATTAATTACCTTATTATGTTCCACAAGGAAAACAAGTGTTAGATACCCTGCTGCATTGTTTGTGGTAAGCAATCAATATTTTACTGTCTAACCACATTTAACTTTACGTGTATATCTAAATCCCTTTCTACTAGGAATTCTAATACAATACTCTAAGCATAACTCATGGCCATATTCAGTTGAATTAAAGATTCCCTGAAATACAGCACACGAAGGAAGTCATATTTCATCCACATCTGTTTCTCCTATTCATTACCTAAGCCTTCAACCTCCAATTCTCTCCACAGTTCTTTATTAATTTAAACAAAATATGCTCAATTGGACTTTTCTTGGTAAGGCATAAATCTTTACACTTACCTATCATAGGCCATTAACAGAGACCAAAAAATTTTATTCAATGAGTCCTTATAACAAAATAGGTTTCTAAAATGTTACGCGATTAATTAGAGAATAGTACTTGCTTGTAGTGAGCAACTCTGAAAGGTTGCATATAGATTCAATGGCCTGTAGTTAGAATATTGATCTGTTTCCTGGATTCTAAAGATGGATGGGACAGGGCCATAATGTTTGGGTTTGCAATAGTTAACCTGAAAGCCTTTTCCAGGTGCCTGTGAAATTGTTGAGTGGTAGATATCAGAAGGTCTTTAACCATGGGGAATGTTCCCATACCTACTATTGTGTGGGGTTTTTTATTTGAAATTTTTTATCAATGTCTCCGTATTTCAAAATCAAAGACAAGGAATAATTTTTTTAAAAGATAGTGGTAAATAGAAAAAAATGGATAGGGATGATGCTGGGTTTATTTCTGTGTGTATATTAATGCGATAAGTCCTAGGAGAGAGGAGAAGGGGAAACCTGTCTTTTGTGTCAACCTGAAGCTACTAGACTTGATTTATTTTAAAGTTTATAAGATTAAAGGGTAATGCTCAGTTGACTTTACACTTAATGTTTAAATTTAATAAGTGTTTTCATCTCCATGCCCATATGACTGTATTTCTCTTTCTCAAAATTTCAAAAGTGAATATTCCCTTAGTGCTTATTTCTCAGTAGATTCTAGAATCTATATTAATGTTGTATATTTTCAAGGGTCATCAACAAAGTCTTAGAGGAAATAATGGATCAATAGCCTTAAACGTATCCATCCCAGTGTTCACAGAATCCTGTCCTACCTCATCTGGACAGACACCAAAGAAATAAAAAGGCAGGGCTTCCATCTAATGTGCCGAGTGGAATTGGTACCCCAATATGAATGCATTCACTAATCCAATTAGGTTTCTAAAAATGAACAACTTGTTTGATAGGTGTATTGTATAGCTTTGAGCAATGCCATCATACATATTAATGATAATATTTTGCAACCCACAGAGGCAAAGACTGGCACATTTACCAACGGAAAGCCCATTTGGAGATTTCCCCAAGGGCACTAAATTCTCAATCTAGTGCCTTTTCAAAAAGAAAAATTTTAATAAAGATATTTTTACTAGAAGGTTTAGGTAGAAATGTGGAAGTCTTGCCAGGACAAAAAGTTACCCCTTTTTTCCCATGCCCACTCAAAAAATACTAAAAAATAAAAAAAAAATTTAAAAATCAGAGAAGATTATGCCAAGAGTCTTCAGGAATAGTTCAACCTCCATCCTAACCTAGGCAACATTCACAAATATCAGATTTTTTAATGTAAAAATTACTGTAAGATACATGAAACTGAGTTCTTCAATTAGTCTAACATTCTTAGGGAGGAAGTGATTCACCATCACTGTCATCTCATATTTCTCAGTCTTTGATCCTTTATTTACAGTAAATACTTATTTGTTTGCAACATCTTTAGCAATGAGATAATGGATAAGGGAGAATGTGCCTGTGTGCTGTGTCGGTTCAGTGGAGTCCGACTCTTTGGGACTCCATGGACTTTAGCCTGACAGGCTCCTCCATCCATGGGATTATCCAGACAATAATACTCGAGTGGGTTGGCATGCCCTCTCCCAGGGATCTTCCTGACCCAGGGATTGAACCCACATCTCTCATGTCGCCTGCTTTGGCAGGTGGGTACTTTATCACTAGTGCCACCTGGCAAGCCCATAAGGGAGAATACATAACTTAAATTGGACCTTTTCATCATTCTTGGCCCAAGAAACCTCTAACAACTGACCTTATTCCATGGACTTCTCATAAAAGCCCACACCTCCAAAAGTAACTCTTTTTCTCTCTTAAGACTCTCTAATCTCTATGTAACGACAGCTCTTAATTTCCTCACCTTGAATAAATACAATTAACTTGAACCATTTTTCCTGCCCTGTCTGGTTTAATTCCATCTTGCCAGTAAGTAAGACCCAGAGAATGACAAAAAAGTTGTGATAAATCCTAAGAAATTTCCAGATAGTATTTTAACAAATTGAAAGTGAGATACAATTCTTTTTAATCATATTCACAACATAAGTAAAAGAATGTCACACCAAGTCAAAATTGGATCAGTAGGGTATAACTTCAGTGCTCCATCCAGATCCTATAGACCTCTCAGGATCTTGTTTTAAAGAACTTCCTTCAAGCTACTAGACACACACTTGTGCATTATATGATTCAGAGATTCAGGAGTATGAAAGTGCAGCTTCCTTGCCCTAGGTGTGAAAAAGCTACATTTGTAAAATAAGAATTGATTGTCATAAAAAGGAGCAATCAAAGATAAGAGATTCTGGCAATTAAAAATATGGCTGTCATGCCTCTCCAAATATAAAATAGATCAAATTGCCAACATCCACTGGATCATCGAAAAAGCAAGAGAGTTCCAGAGAAACATCTATTTCTGCTTTATTGATTATGCCTAAGCTTTTGACTGTGTGGATTACAATAAACTGCAGAAAATTCTGAAAGAGATGGGAATACCAGACCACCTGATCTGCCTCTTGAGAAACCTGTATGCAGGTCAGGAAGCAACAGTTAGAACCGGACATGGAACAAAAGACTGGTTCCAAATAGGAAAAGGAGTACATCAAGGCTGTATACTGTCACCATGCTTATTTAAGTTATATGCAGAATACATCACGAGAAACGCTGGGCTGGAGGAAGCACAAGCTGGAATCAAGACTGCCAGGAGAAATATCAATAACCTCAGATATGCAGATGACACCACCCTTAAGGCAGAAAGTGAAGAAGAACTAAAGAGCCCCTTGATGAAAGTGACAGATGAGAGTGAAAAAGTTGACTTATAGCTCAACATTCAGAAAAGTAAGATCATGGTATCCGGTCCCATCACTTCATGGCAATTAGATGGAGAAACAGTGGAAACAGTGGCAGACTTTATTTTTGGGGGGCTCCAAAGTCACTGCAGATGTCGACTGCAGCCACGAAATTAAAAGACACTTACTCCTTGGAAGGAAAGTTACGACCAACCTAGACAGCATATTAATAAGCAGAGACATTACTTTGTCAACAAAGGTCCATCTAGTCAAGGCTATGGTTTTCCAGTGGTCACGTATGGATGTGAGAGTTGGGCTATAAAGAAAGCTGAGCCCCGAAGAATTGATGCTTTTGAACTGTGGTGTTGGAGAAGACTCTTGAGAGTCCCTTGGACTGCAAGGAGATCCAACCAGTTCATCCTAAAGGAAATCAGTCCTGAATGTTCATTGGAAGGACTGATGCTGAAGCTGAAACTCTAATACTTTGGCCACCTGATGTGAAGAACTGACTCATTTGAAAAGACCCTGATTCTGGGAAAGATTGGAGGTGGGAGGATAAGGGGACGACAGAGGATGAGATGGCTGGATGGCATCACTGACTCAATGGACATGAGTTTAAGTAAACTCCGGGAGTTGGTGATGGACAGGGAGGCCTGGTGTGCTGCGGTTCATGGGGTCGCAAAGAATTTGACATGACTGAGTGACTGAACTAAACTGAATCTGAGCCTACTGTATAGTTCAGGAAATTCTACTCAGTTCTTTGTGGTGACCTAAATGGGAAGGAAAGACAAAAAAAGAGCAGGTATATATAAACATATATTAATAGCTGATTTACTTTGCCGTACAGCAAAAACCAACATAACATTGTAAAGCTTCAAGAAAATTAATTTTTAAAACTCTTTTAAAATGTGATTGTCGTAATAAATTTGACAGAAAAGATGGGGGGGGGGAGAGTAGATCTCCCAGAACACTGAAGAGAATTACAATGAAATGGAAAATGCATGGGGCATCATTTGAGATTCATGAGCAAGATACGAGAAGAAACTAAGCAAATGAAGGGAAAACAGGATTGGAGAACACTTCCTGAGCTGAGAAATGACAGAGGCCATGAGATGAAGGTAATCACAAAGTGCCTGACAGGATAAACTTAGGAAGACTCATACTTAGTGATATTAATAGTCTACTGAGATTAAGCGTCTACTGAAGATAATTGTTGTTGTTGTTGTTATTGTTTAGTCCCTGGATTGTCTCCGACTTTTTTATGGCCCCATGGACTGTAACCCACCAGGCTTCTCAGTCCGTGGGGATTTCCCAGTCAAGAATACTGGAATGCGTGCCATTTCCTTTTCCAGGGGATCTTTCCAACCTAGGGATTGACCCTGTGTCTCCTGCATTGGCAGGCATATTCTTTATCCTTAAGCCACTAGGGAAGCTCCAAAAGAAGCTTTGAGCCACCACAAAAGAACAAGTTTACCCACAGATGAAGGAGAGTCATAGAGGCAGCATTAGCTACTGGAAGATAATGGAACCATCCTTTAAAATTATGAGTAGAAATTATTTTGAACCGAAAATTTTATTTCATGGTGAAAATCATGCATTTTTAGACAAAAAGTTTATCTCCACTTTCCTGTTGTCCAGTCACTCAGTCGTGTCCGACTCTTTGTGGCCCCGTGGAATGCAGCACGCCAGGCCTCCCTTTCCATCATCAACTCCTGGAGTTTGCTCAAACTCATGTCCATTGTGTCAGTGATGCCATCCAACCATCTCATCCTCCATCGTCCCCTTCTCCTCCTGCCTTCAATCTTTCCCAGCATCAGGGTCTTTTCTAATGGTCTCCATTAATCCTTTGTAAAAAGTTAACTTGAGGCTGTAAACATAAACACAAGGAAGAAGACATGGAATGTAAGAAATACTGTTTCTAAAGCAGGAGTTCAATGAAAACATATCCCAGGAGGAGAGCTGTGCAACAGAACTAGGAGACCGTCGTTCCGAAATAGAACAGGAGGTGAGGGAATCCAAGAAAATATGTCTAAGAAAAAAATTTATCCCATTCCATTCAATATTTTTTAAAAAAATCTAACGCAGTATAGTTGATTTACAATGTTGTGTTAGTTTCAGGTATATAGCAAAATGATTCGGTTATACATATACAAATGTTCATTCTTTTTCAGATTCTTTACTCATATAGGTACTACATAATACTGAGCAGAGTTCCCTGTGCTATACACTAGGTCCTTTTGGTTATCTATTTTATATATAGTAGTGTACATATGTTAAGCCCAAACACCTGATTTATCCCTCCCCGCCCCCCACCCCCCAATAGTAACCATAAGTTGGCTTTAGAAATCTGTGAGTCTGTTTCTATTTTGTAAATAAGTTTATTTGTATCATTTTTAAATTAGATTCCATTTATGAGTGCTATCATATGGCATTTGTCTTTATCTGACTTACATCACTTAGCATGACCATCTCTAGGTCCATCCATATTACTGCAAATGGCATTATTTCCTTCTTTTTATGGCTGAAAGAAAGAAAAAGAAATAAAGTGAAGATGCTCAATTGTGTCCGACTCTTTGCAACCCCATGGACTGTAGCCTACCAGGCTCCTCTGCCCATGGGATTTTCCAGGCAAGTGTACTGGAGTGGGTTGCCATTTCCTTCTCCAGGGGATCTTCCCAACCCAGGGATCAAACCCAGGTCTCCCACACTGCAGGCAGACTCTTTACGGTCTGAGTCATCAGGGAAGTCTTTATGGCTGAGTAACATTCAATTGTGTGTGTATAACTTGTAAATCCATGGCTGATTCATGTCAATGTATGACAAAAACTGCTACAATATTGTAAAGTAATTAGCCTCCAACTAATAAAAATAAATAAAAATAATAATAATAATGTGTGTATGCATGTGTATATATACATACATATATATGTATGTGTGTATATATATATATATATATATATATACACCACATCTTTTTAAATTAATTAATTTTAATTGGAGGATAATTACTTTAAAATATTATGATGGTTTTGGCCATACATCAACATGAATCAGCCATGGGTACACAAGTGTCCCCTCATCCCGAGCCCCCCTCCCACCACCCTCCCCACCTCATCCCTCTGGGTTGTCCCAGAGCACCAGCTTTGAGTGCCCTGCTTTATGAATTGAACTTGCACTGGTCTCTGTTTTATGTTTGGTGATATACATGTTTCAATGCTATTCTCTCAAATCATCTCACCCTCGGCTTCTCCCACAAAGTCCGTAAGTCTGTTCTTTATATCTGTGTCTCTTCTGCTGCCTTGTATATAGGATTCCATATATATGTGTTAATATACTGTATTGGAGATTCTCTTTCTGACTTACTTCACTCTGCATATAGGCTTCAGTTTTGTCCACCTCATTAGAACTGATTCAATGTATTCCTTTTTAGAGCTGAGTAATATTCCATTGTGTATATGGATCACAACTTCTTCATCCATTCGTCTGCCAATGGGCATCTAGGCTGCTTCCATGTCCTAGCTATTGCAAACAGTGCTGCGATGAACGCTGGGGTGCACGTGTCTCTTTCAGATCTGGTTTCCTCGGTGTGTATGCCCAGGTGTGGGATTGCTGGGTCATATGGCAGTTCTAGTCCCAGTTTTTTAAGGAATCTCCACACTGTTCACCATAGTGGCTGTATGAGTTTGCATTCCCACCAACAGTGTAAGAGGGTTCTCTTTTCTCCACACCCTCTCCAGCATTTATTGCTTGTAGACTTTTGGATGGTGGCCATTCTGACCAGTGTGAGATGATACCTCATTGTGGTTTTGATTTTCATTTCTCTAATAATGAGTGATGTTTAGCATCTTTTCGTGTGTTTATTAGCCATCTGTATGATTTGGGTTTTTTTTTTTTTGTTTTTTTTGTTTTTTTGAGAATTGTCTGTTTAGTTCTTTTACCCACTTTTTGATTTTTTGTTTTTATTTCCATTAGTCTGAGAGGTGGGTCATAGAAGATCTTGCTGTGATTTATGTCAGAAACCGTTCTACCTATCTTTTCCTCTAAGAGTTTTATAGTTTCTGGTCTTACATTTAGATCTTTAACCCATTTTGAGTTTATGTTTGTGTATGGTGTTAGCAAGTGTTTTAATTGCATTCTTTTACTTGTGGTTGACCAGTTTTCCCAGCACCACTTGTTAAAGAGACTGTCTTTTCTCCATTGTCTATTTTTGCCTCCTTTGTCAAAGATAAGGTGTCCATAGGCACATGGATTTATCTCTGGACTTTCTCTCTTGTCCCACTGACCTATATTTCTGTCTTTCTGCCAGTACCATACTGTCTTAATGACTATAGCTTTGTAATATAGTGTGAGGTCAAGAAGGTTGATTCCTCCAGTTCCGTTCTTTCTAAAGATTGCTTTGGCTATTCGAGGGGTTTTGTGTTGTATAGACAAATTGTGAAATTATTTGTTCAGTTCTGTGAAAAATATAGTTGGTAGCTTGATAGGGATTGCACTGAATCTACAAATTGCTTTGAGTAGTGTATTCATTTTCACTATATTAATTCGTCCAATCCATGAACATGGTATATTTCTCCATCTATTTGTATATTTCTCCATCTTTGATTTCTTTCATTAGTGTTTTATAGTTTTCTATACATAGGTCTTTTGTTTCTTTAGGTAAATTTATTCCTAAGTATTTTATTCTTTTCGTTGCAATAGTGAATGGGATTGTTTCCTTAATTTCCTTCTGTTTTCTCATTGTTAGTGTATACGAATGCAAGGAATTTCTGTGTATTAATTTTATATCCTGCAACTTTACTTTATTCATTGATTAGCTCTAGTAATTTTCTGGTAGTATTTTTAAGGTTTTCCATGTAGAGGATCATGTCACCTGCAAACAGTGAGGGTTTTACTTCTTCTTTTCCAATCTGGATTCTTTTTATTTCTTTTTCTTCTCTGATTGCTGTGGCTAGGACTTACTTTCAAAACTATGTTGAATAGTAGTGATGAGAGTGGGCACACTTGTCTTGTTCCTGATTTTAGAGGAAATGCCTTCAATTTTTCACCATTGAGGATAATGTTTTCTGTGGGTTTGTTGTATATGGCTTTTATTATGTTGAGGTATGTTCCTTCTATGCCTGCTTTCTGGAGAGTTTTTATCATAAATGGGTGTTGAATTTTGTCAAAGGCTTTCTCTGCATCTATTGAGATAATCATATGGTTTTTATCTTTCAGTTTGTTAGTATGGTGTATTACACTGGTTGATTTGCAAATATTGAAGAATCCTTGCATCCCTGGAATAAAGCCCACTTGGTCATGATGTATGATCTTTTTAATATGTTGCTGGATTCTGTTTGCTAGAATTTTGTTGAGGATTTTTTCATCTATGTTCATCAGTGATATTGGCCTGTAGTTTTCTTTTTTTGTAGCATCTTCATCTGGTTTTGGTATCAGGATGATATACCACATCTTCTTTATCCATTCATCTCTCAATGCTATCCCATTCATTTTTTTAAAGAAATTATATATTAATTTTTGACTGTGCTGCATCATTGTTGCTATGGATTTCTCTAGTTGTGGTGAGTAGGGGCTACTCTCTAGTTGTGGAGCACAGGCTTAATTGCCTGAGGCATGTGGAATCTTCTGGGACAGGGGGTCGAACCCATGTCCCCTGCACGGGCAGGCAGATTCTTAAGCACTGGACCACCAGGGAAGTCCCATTCATTTTTAAATAAAGAAGTAGGTTGAACTTAGCAGTTAGATTAAAACATATGCTTATTTTGTCGTGTTTGTCAATTAGAAAGTCCAAGAAAAATTAGTTGTATAAAGCAAAAAAAAAAAAAAAAAAGGTTTAAATATAAAAGAAACCAAACTATGGCATGATTTAGGGAAATTTAAGCTGGGTAAGAACATCAAAGTGGGAGGAAAATATGTAGAATGGATACTTCGGTATTTCACCTGTGCCCTCCTTCTGACTCACCCATCCCCCCAGTTGCTAGTAGTATCAGATGCTGACCGTTCACACCTTCATCCCTCACTGGGAACTGCCCTCCGCCCCAGAGAACTGTCTTGCCCAGGGTTACATTCTCTGTATGATTATCTGAACCCTTAGTTGCAGCCACACTTGCACAACAGCTTCTCCCAATGCCCAGCCCTGCCTTCCTCACTCCTTTGTGAGTGAGTCTCCCAAGAACATACCCCATGAAGTTCTCTGTCTCAGGGAACCCAACCTAACACACAAGTGTAAAGGCCCAGAGGTAAAAGGGAGCATGGAGAATTCGGAAAATTGCACATGATTCTCCTGGTATGACTGGTATACAAGATTCATATGAAGAGATGGAGAGGTGGAGAGAGGAAATGAATAGAGATACGCAGACACCAGAGAGGAAAGAGATCTGAATTCTACACTACCGAATCTGCACAGAAAGCGGCATGACTGCTGGGCTTTTGTGAGAAAAATGAGACACAACCCATGAAAATGTTTTATGATGAGATTCAAATGCAAATAATTATGAGTAGACTTTATCCTACGATGTTTGAGCATGCCTGCAGGCCTGATAAACTGGGCCAGCTACAAGTCTATTTACAACAAAAACTAAGAAAAGTCTATCCTGCGGGGAAAAGGCATCAGTGCAAAGGCAGGTCTAATAAAAGTGGCTGTTGGAGAAGGACATGACTTGAATTGAGAAGCTTTGACTTGGACATGTCCACCTGCACTCACTGCCCTCCAGCCCTCGCCCCAGTGAACTTTGTGGTGATGGGGGATGGAGAGAAGGAGAGGGGATGGAGGAAAAATCAGGGAGGAAAAGCTATGAATGAAAACAGGAAGACCTAGGGCAGTAGAGCTCTGCAAGGCCATTGGCACACACAGCCCTGCTTCGCCTTGTGACCCAAAAGTGAAAAAGACATACATCATCTGCTTCTGCCAGGAAGATGGTGTGGCTCTGAATCCAAGATGCACTGTTGCCATCAGAGGAATCCCACACAACAGCAGTGGAGACACTCAGCAGAAGAGGCAGATCTCATGAGACCAGCTCAGTCACAGGCCCGAGAGGCAGGCAAGGGCCCCGAGACTGGGGACCTATGTGGAAGGAAGCCAGACCAGAAAGAGAAAAATGCAGGGGCCATGTGGGATACCCAGGAGAAACCACATGGGACTCCCAGCAATAAATGCCCGACTCTCTTCCAGAAGCAGAGGTCCTACAATTATAGACGGGAGTCAGAGAAATCTGTGTTGCTACTGTTAATGTCATTCCATCTCAACCAGGATTTATGCAGCTTGGGGAAGCATAACAATAATTACTATTATTATTTACCAGATAATGGCAATCTTTGTAAGAAAAAAAAATGCCTTTCATTTCTTATTAATCACTGCCTAGCTTAATCCCCTGCAAACAGGTGCTGAATAAATGTTGACTAACTAAATGAATAAATAGATCCAAGTCTACTTTATTATCTCAGGTTTCCCTGAAATTGAAACATAAAAGGTATTATATTAAGGTGTAAAGAATGGCACGTTAGGCTCATCATCAAAGGAGAACTAGTGAATGAGATAAGTCCACAGGTTCTGTAACGTTTCAGAAGGACTCAAACCGCCATGAGGGCATCATCTGTAAATATGTCTGAAGACTCCTCCGGAATTGATATTTCCCATCTGCAACATCTCCTCAGGGTGGTAAATGTCATATGCTACTACCTCCTGGGTAAATAGCATATCCTTCCCCTGCGTCTGTCTAAAACTCTAAGGAGAGTTATTTGTCATCGAGCGTGTCTTTCCACAGGGCGAAAGCCAGGTCCTTGGTGTCTGCTAATCACTCAGAGTGTGTCTGGAGCTGTACCAAAACCTGGACCAATTTCTCCTGCTCAGTGGTGGTAAGTTACATACAAGGTCCTTCTTCCTGGAATTGCCAACAATGTGCTTTGACCTCTCTTAATAAGAATTTAAAACACAAGAAGCAAAATCTTATACTCTAACCATATTCTTTTCAGAGTCACAGTACACCTCAAATTGTTTCCCTCTTTTCAACTAAAATCTTAGTCACTTAGTCATGTCCAATTCTTTGCAACCCCATGTACTGTAGTCCACCAGGCTCCTCTGTCCATGGGGATTCTCCAGGCAATAACACTGGAGTGGGTTGCCATGCCCTCCTCCAGGGGATCTTCCCAACCCAGGGATCAAATCCAGGTCTCCCACAATGCAGGAGTATTCCTTACCATCTGAGCGATCAGTTCAGTTCAGTTCAGTCATTCAGTCATGTCCAACTCTTTGTGACCCCATGAATCGCAGCACCCAGGCCTCCCTGTCGATCACCAACTCTTGGAGATTGCTCAAACTCATGTCCATCGAGTCGGTGATATCATCCAGCCATCTCATCCTCTGTCGTCACCTTCTCCTCCTGCCTTCAATCTTTCCCAGCATCAGGGTCTTTTCCAATGAGTCAGCTCTTCCCATCAGGTGGCCAAAGTATTGGCGCTTCAGCTTCAGCATCAGTCCTTCCAATGAACACCCAGGACTGAGCTCCTTTAGGATGGACTGGTTGGATCTCCTTGCAGTCCAAGGGACTCTCAAGAGTCTTCTCCAACACCACAGTTCAAAAGCATCAATTCTTCAGTGCTCAGCTTTCGTTATGGTCCAACTCTCACATTCATACATGACCACTGGAGAAACCATAGCTTTGACTAGATGGACCTTTGTTGGCAAAGTAATGTCTCTGCTTTTTAATATGCTGTCTAGATTAGTCATAACTTTTCTTCCAAGGAGCAAGCATCTTTTAATTTTATGGCTGCAGTCAACATCCTCAGTGACTTTGGAGCCCAAAAAAATAAAGTCTTTCACTATTTCCATTGTTTTCCCATCTATTTGCCATGAAGTGATAGGACTGGATGCCATGATTTTAGAGTTTTGAATGTTGAGTTTTAACCCAGCTTTTTCACTCTCCTCTTTCACTTTAATCATGAGGCCCTTTAGTTCTTCTTCACTTTCTTCCATAAGGGTGGTGTCATCTGCATATCTGAGGTTATTGATATTTCTCCTGGCAATCTTGATTCCAGCTTGTGCTTCATCCAGCCCAGCATTTCTCATGATGTACTCTGCATATAAGTTGAATAAGCAGGGTGACAATATGTAGCCTTGATGTACTCATTTCCCAGTTCATTCATTATTCCATGTCCAGTTCTAACTGTTGCTTCTTGACCTGCATACAGATTTCTCAGGAGGCAGGTAAGGTAGTCTGGTATTCCCATCCCTTTAAGAATTTTCCACAGTTTGTTGTGATCCACACAGTCAAAGGCTGCAGCAGAGTCAATAAAGCAGAAGTAGATGTTTTTCTGGAATTCTATTGCTTTTTCTATGATCCAGCAGATGTTGGCAATTTGATCTCTGGTTCCTCTGCCTTTTCTAAATCCAGCTTGAACATCTGGAAGTTCATAGTTCATGTACTGTTGAAGCCTGGCTTGGAGAATTTTGAGCATTACTTTGCTGGAGTGTGAGATAAGTGCAACAGTGCAGTAGTTTGAACATTCGTTGACATTGCCTTTCTTTGGGATTGGAACGAAATCTGACCCTTTCCAGTCCTGTGGGCACTGCAGAGTTTTCCAAATTTGCTGGCATATTGAGGGCAGCATTTTCACAGCATCATATTTTCAAATTTTAAAAAGTTCAGCTGAATTCCATCACCTCCACTAGCTTTGTTCATAGTGATGTTTCCTAAGGCCCACTTGATTTCACACTTCAAAATGTCTGGCTCTAGGTGAATAATCACACCATCATGGTTATCTGGGTTATTGGTGGTGATGTGAGACACCCGGGAAGCCCAAGAATACTGGAGTCAGTATCCCAGCCCTTCTCCAGGATATTTTCCTGACCCAGGAATCAAACTGGGGCCCCTGCATTGAAGGCAGATTCTCTTTTTATTTATTTTTTAATTGAAAGATAACTGCTTTACAGAATTTTGTTGTTTTCTGTCAAACCTTAACATGAAGGTGGATTCTTTACCAGCCGAGCTACCAGGATCTTGGCCCCAAGTTAGTTCTGCCAACTAGATATCATCTGAATCCTCTGGGTTCAGTTCCAGGACTCATTTGGGTTTCAGCCCATTCTGTTCAGAAACCACAGGTTGAAAATAAAAAAATAAATATTTAGACTATTGGGGGGTTCAAGTAATTGCATGAATCAAAAATATTTTTAAAATAAAACATTCTACATCTTTTCTTTCTTTTTGAACTGTAACTATTTATTCCCTCTCCTTTAACACATCTTGGCAGGAATAGCCTATCGGATTTCATCCAATAAACACGGTTCAGCCATTTTTCTTATCAGATTTTCCTCTCCTGAAAAGTTTTCTTAAGTGTGGAATGATATTATTGCCCTCAACTGTAACATGATCTATTTCTCTGATCTCCTTTAAGCTGTTTATCATTTGCTTCACTATTTCAGATGGAATTAATCTTCTAAAAACAGATTACACTCTAAGATGTTTTATGGCTAAAAGCTCCATCAAGACTTTTTCACAACATGTTAATGGAACAGAAAGCAGCCAGGTAACTGCGTTGCAGGTGCTGTAATAAATGCTTACTACTGCATTCGCTAAAACCATCAGTGTTGGTTCTCAAATATCAAGGAAACCTCTTTGTTTCATAAATCACTGAAATATTTCTGGACCTTTTGCATGAGCCAGAGATATTCTTAGAGTGTTTAGCATCAATAACAATGAAACCTACATGACAATATCTTACAGCAATCTGACACATTATATGAGGAGTTCCAGCCTTTCATTGGAAGAATACTAAAAATAAGTACATTTCACCACCCCTCCCCCAACACACACACACACACACATGCACACACACCACTTAGACAACTTATTATTTCTGGGGCTAATTAAGCCTTTCTCCTTAATAGATGTACTATAAACAGATAATACATAATGGAAATTTTAAATTTCAATCTACTAGTACAGAATGAATCTAAAATATATAAATTACTTGAACCTATTTTGCATTATCAGTGAACTCAACTTGTAATATTTCACAATGGAAGATCCTGCTTAGAGATATCTTCTCACCAGCAAAAGAAGTAAGTCCCACTGAAAGAAATAAACTGGACCTTTGTGAGACTCATTTCTCCTTTCCAGCTGCTCAGGCCAGAACTCTTAGAATCATTCTTGATTTCTCTTTCTTTGACACTCCACATCCAACCCTTAGCAAACTCTGAAAGCCCTAATTTAATATAACTGGAATTCAGCATCTCACAGCCACCACCTGATCTACGCATCCCCAAGCTGGGGTTTTCCAACCTCCTCTTTCACCCCTCTATGATCTATTCTCTACCAGAAGCCAGAAAATCCTTTAAAAATGTAAGTCACCCCTTGGCTTCCATCTCACTGAGAGCCAAAGCCAAAGACTAAACGTGGTCCAGAAAGCACTCTGCTTGCTGCCTTTCTGAGCTCATCCCCACCGTGCCTGCTCCCAGTCACTCTGGTCTAGCCACACTGGCTTCTTCCTGCTCCTTACCTTCTGCTCTTACCTCAAGGTCTTTGCACTTGATATGCCCTGCACCTAGGATCCATTTCTGCAAGATATCCACGTGGTTAGCTCTCTCATTTGCTTCAAAATTCTGCTCAAACAACACCTTATCTGGCTATCATACATAAAAAGCTCAAGGACTGATCCAATCTACGTGCCTCTGCAAACTCGTCCTGTTCTATCTGTCCCCAGGCATCACCCTTTTTCTCTGCTTCCCAGATGGAGGAGCCCCAGGAAAAGCAGTGGATGTGATCATAGCCCTGATGTCACCATCATCCCTTCACCCCTTACTTTCGCTGTTCATTCAGCTCTTCCTACTGGAAGAAGGTCAGCCCTCAGCAGCACCTGAATCCAGGGTCAACCATCCAGACCCGTGCAGGTTCCAGTCTCCCAAGCAGCTGCGCAGACAGGTTAGATGACACAAACCAGAAGTGGAAGATCCTGTGAGGTGAATCTGATCAGTAAGAGTCCAGAAACAAAGAAATCCATGTAAATTGCTCTCTTTTCCTCCCCCAACCGCAAAGCTCCGCACGGAATCTCTGGAAATATCCCAAGTGACCTGTTTCTTCTAAGGCTGTGACCAGTTTAAAAATGCATCACGTTATGTTTTCCCGATTTCTCTGCTTTGCATTCTATTCTCCCTCACTTTTACTGCTCTGAGATTGCACTTCCCTAAAATATTAGGATGTAAACTTTGTCTCAGGCTCTGTGTTCTAGGGAATCTAAGATATGCATACATGTGTGTGTGCACACACACACACACACACACAGAACTATACTCCAAACCCTGACTCTGCTTTATTTCTCTTCATTGCCTGTCATCAGCTATCTTTATGTCTATCTCCTGCTGTGAAATGGAAACCCCTTGAGATCACTAACTTGCTTTCTTTTGTTTGATGCTTGCTGAATTCCCAGTTGTTAGAACAGTGCCTAGCACCTATATGCATTTATTACAAGTACAGAAAATAAATCAATGAGAAGTTTGTTTCCAAGCATAGAATGAAGCTCCAAAAACACAGAAACTGAAGTTCAGGCTTTTATGCATGACTTGCTCCTTGATGTCAAAGCTCCCACCTAGACTTATTCTTGTTCTACCCACTCTCCTTAATTTCACCAAACCTCATTGGCCACCTCTCAACTCAAAATTAAACACCCAAAACTCCCTGACCCTGTTTAGGCTCAATACTGACTTAACCAATTCCATAATTACACTGACAATTTTTTTTCAGTCCCCCTATATAAGGCTCATACATACCTAGGATATGCTTTATGCATGTTACCATTCTCACACAATTGCTTATCTTAAAGGACGTTCCCTCCCCACATCCAAGCCCTCATGCTGATCCTGTCATTCAGTCTAGTTCAGTTCAGTCCCTCAGCCATGTCCGACTCTTTGCGACCCCGTGGACTGCAGCATGCCAGGCCTCCCTGTCCATCACCAACTCCCGGAGTTCACCCAAACCCATGACCATTGAGTCAGTGATGCCATCCAGCCATCTCATCCTCTGTCATCCCCTTCTCCTCCTGCCCTCAATCCCTCCCAGCATCAGGGTCTTTTCCAATGAGTCAGCTCTTCCCATCAGGTGGCCAAAGTATTGGCGCTTCAGCTTCAGCATCAGTCCTTCCAATGAACACCCAGGACTGAGCTCCTTTAGGATGGACTGGTTGGATCTCCTTGCAGTCCAAGGGACTCTCAAGAGTCTTCTCCAACACCACAGTTCAAAAGCATCAATTCTTCGGCACTCAGCTTTCTTTATAGTCTGGTTCTCACATCCATACATGACTACTGGAAAAACCACAGCCTTGACTAGACAGACCTTTGTTGACAAAGTAATGTCCTCTGCTTTTTAATATGCTGTCTAGGTTGGTCATAACTTTCCTTCCAAGGAGTAAGCATCTTTTCATTTCATGGCTGCAATCACCATCTGCAGTGATTTTGGAGCCCCAAAAAATAAAGTCTGACACTGTTTCCACTGTTTCCCCATCTATTTACCATGAAGTGATGGGACTGGATGCCATGATCTTAGTTTTCTGAATGTTGAGTTTTAAGCCAACTTTTTCACTCTCCTCTTTCACTTTCATCAAGAGGCTCTTCAGTTCTTCACTTTCTGCCTTAAGGGTGGTGTCATCTGCATATCTGAGGTTACTGATATATCTCCCAGCAATCTTGATTCCAGCTTGTGCCTCCTCCAGCCCAGTGCGTCTCATGATGTATTCTGATTATAAGTTAAATAAACAGGGTGACAATATACAGCCTTGATGTACTCCTTTTCCTATTTGGAACCAGTCTGTTGTTCCATGTCCGGTTCTAACTGTTGCTTCCTGACCTGCATATAGGTTTCTCAGGAGGCAGGTCAGGTGGTCTGGTATTCCCATCTCTTTCGGATCCTGTCATTAGCAGTAACTCTTCATTGCTGAGCGCATGTGATGTGCCAGGCGTGATGCTGAACCCTTAGTCTTTGCTGCTGCTTCCTAGTTGCTAAGCTGTGTACAACTCTTTGAGATCCCAAGGACTATAACCTGCCAGGTTCCTCTGTCCATGGGCTTTCCCAGGCAAGAATACTGCAATGGGTTGCCATTTCCTTCTCCAGGATATTTTCCCAACCCAGAAATCGAACCCGTGTCTCCTGCTTGGCAGGCAGATTCTTTACCACCAAGCCTCTTGGGAAGACTTTAGTTCTCACAACCACTCTGAAAAGTGTGACAATACCTTAAAACTAATTTACACTAAAGTCTGGGACTTAATACTGTATTTTCCCCTCAGATATTAGCCTGGAGGAAGCTGAGGTAGTCAATAGCAGTGAGTCCCTCTGTTGCAAGTGCCGGCATCAGAGAGGAAGGACTCCCTGGGGATGAGACAGGCTGAGAACTGGGACCCTTGGCTGCATCGCTGCCAATCTTGCCGGGGGACAGACCTCTCCTCTACCTACAAAATACAAAGAAACTATATGGGACTAAAAATAACTGTGTGCTTGAGCAGCTGGAGCAAATTCTTGACCAAAAGATACAAAAAGAAAAAAAACAAAACAAAACCCCCAGCTGCCACTTCTGAAGAGCCAGGAGCAAAAACTGGGTGTCAGGAGCAAAGCAGGGTGCTATACATGCCCCCTGCACTTTACGCCACCAAAGGGTGGACAGACCACCTAAGCCACCCCTTCAGCCTGATCCCTGGACACACCCCTACCCAGACCTCACATAAGGAACCAACTTGACCCTCCCTTGGGGAGCAAGCAAGAGGAGGAACCTGTTGCTTGTTCTCGCTTCCCCTGCAGCCAGAGCAAGAGCCCCAGCAAAGCCTTGCCTGAGTTTCTTATTCAGAGCTGACTCATCTGAAAAGACCCTGATGCTGGGAAAGATTAAGGACAGGAGGAGAAGAGGATGACAGAGGATGAGATAGTTGGGTGGCATCACCGACTCAATGAACATGAGTGGGGTGAACTCCAGGAGTTGGTGATGGGCAGGAAGGCCTGGCGTGCTGTGGTTCATGGGGTCGCCAAGAGTCAGACACGACTGAGTGACTGAACTGACTGACTGATTGACTGGAGAAGACCAAGAACTCTAGTAGGTATTAGGGAAAGGAAGTTTCTATCCTTCCTCATACTCCTGGGTTTACAGTCCTCCCCAAAGTAATGACTATCTACTTTGTAACTGTCTAGGAAATGAGTCATGAGAATATGTTCCGTCACTTTATGTTATTTAAAGCTCCTTGAGATCAGACATGGCTTTTAATTTTTGGGTGTTCCTGGAAAACTTGATACCAACCTTCCAGCTCCCTCCACTCCAGTATGCCTAGACTTCCACCAGCTGATTCACTCTCCTGGTCTCCAAAGTGAAGATGCACAGATCCAGGGAATGAACACAATGATTTGAGGAGTTCACAGTTCAGTTCAGTTGCTCAGTCCTGTCCGACTCTTTGTGACCCCATGGACCACAGCATGCCAGGCCTCCCTGTCCATCACCAACTCCTGGAGCTTAATCAAACTCAGGTCCATTGAGTCAGTGATGCCATCCAACCATCTCATCCTCTGCTGTCCCCTTCTCCTCCGGCCTTCAACCTTTCCAAGCATCAGAGTCTTCCAATGAGTCAGTTCTTCCCATCAAGTGGCCAAAGTATGGGAGCTTCAACTTCAACATTACTCCTCCCAAAGAATATTCAGGACTGATTTCCTTTAGGATAGACTCCTTTGATCTCTTTGCAGTCCAAGGGACTCTCAAAAGTCTTCTCCAACACCACAGTTCAAAAGCATTCATTCGTCATTGCTCAGCTTTCTTTATAGTCCAACTCTCACACTCTGAATGGTATATCTTTCCTCTTCCTTTGTCTTTAGCATCTCTTCTTTTCTCAGCTATTCGTAAGGCCTCCTCAGACAACCATTTGCCTTGTTGCATTTCTGTTTCTTGGGGATTGTTTTGGTCATCACCTCCTATACAATGTTACGGACCTCCATCCATAGTTCTTAAGTCACTCTGTCTACCACATCTAATCGCTTGAATACATTATATTTGTCACCTCCACTGTGTAATCATAAAGGATTTCATTTAGGTCATACCTGAATGATCTAGAGTTTTTCCCTACTTTCTTCAGTTTAAGCCTGAATTTTGCAATAAGTTGCTCATGATCTGAGCCACAGTCAGCTCCTGGTCTTGTTTTTGCTGACTGTATAGAGGTTCTGCAGCATTGGCTGCAAAAGTTATAATTGATCTGATTTTGGTCTTGACCATCTGGTGATGTGCATGTATAGACTCATCTCTTGTGTGGTTGGAAGAGGGTGTTTGCTATGATCAGTGTGTTCTCTTGGAAAAACTCCATTAGCCTTTGTCCTGCTTCATTTTGTAGTTCAAGGACAAACTTGCCTGTTACTCCACATATCTCTTGACTTCCTACTTTTGTATTCCAGTCCCCTAGGATGAAGAGGACATCTTTTTTTGGTGTTAGCTCTAGAAGGTCTTGTAGGTCTTCAAAGAACCATTCAACTTCAGCTTCTTCAGCATTACTGTTTGGGTCATAGACTTGGATTACTGTGATACTGAATGATTTACCTTGGAAATGAACAGAGATCATTGTGTCATTTTTGAGATTGCACCCAAGTACTGCATTTTGGACTCTTGTTGACTATGAGGGCTACTTCATTTATTCTAAGGGATTCTTGCCCACAGTAGTAGTTATAATGGTCATCTGAATTAAATTGGATGAAAGATTTCCTGAGCATGGCCCCGCCCATCAGAACAAGACCCTGGTTCCCTCTCAGTCAGTCTCTTCCACCAGGAAGCTTCCATAAGCATCTTATCCTATTCATCAGAGGGCAGACAGAATGAAAACCACAGTCACAGAAAACTAACCAAACTGATCACATGGACCACAGCCTTGTCTAAAACTCAGCGAAACTATGAGCCATGCTGTGTCGGGCCACCCAAGAGTGGAGAATTCTGACTAAAAGTGGTCCACTGGAGAAGGGAATGGCAAACCACTTCAGCATTCTTGCCTTGAAAACCCCATGAACAGTTTGAAAAGCCAAAAAGACGTGACACTGAAAGATGGACTCCCCAGGTCAGTAGGTGCCCAATATGCTATTGGAGAGGAGTGGAGAAATGACTCCAGAAAGAATGAAGGGACAAAGCCAAAGTGAACAATGCCCAGTTTTGGATGTGACTCATGCTTCTGTCTTCCCCTGGTCTATATGAAGGAATGTTAAGGGTACATAACATACGTGAGACATCCAAACACAGAGCAGATGGCCAGGACTCCTTTGCCTCTCTCACACGTTCAGTGATTTACAGTTTAGGTATATTCAGGTATCAGTGAACTTACAAACTGTGCAACTGAGTTTTAACTAAATTAACTCTGGGAAATGGACACTTGGCTTAAAAATTAAAATTAAAAACCATCAGTGGATAAGAATACCAATTTCACAAGCTTAAGTGAACAAAAAAATGGCAAAGTTAACACCCTATAGTACAGATTTTTCATCTAGCACATTATAATATCAGTGACAAGAAAGTGGCTCTTAAAAATTCAGTATTATCCAGAAGACCATTTTAAACATACAGATTTACATTTATTTTCATTAACAATGAACTTCATCCCATATATATATAAATATACATGGTATCTTAACATATTGGTTAATGATTTTGCTATGCATATTTAGAAAAGTCTAGAGGAGGGCATGGCTACCCACTCCAGTATTCTTGCCTGGATCCCATGGACAGAGGAGCCTGGTAGGCTACAGTCCATAGGGTCACAAAGAGTTGGACACAACTGAAGTGACTGATCATTTTGTATAACTGTGCTTTGAGGTAAAAGCTAATGATAATCTGAACCAATCACAATTCACAAGACATTTTTTAACACAGGCATCTAAAAGAAATAAGCCTCTGAAATTTTTTGGAAAATGTTTAAACTCAATCCATTGTTTTACAAAATTCCAGGATATACATAATTTCCTTTTAGCAATGAGAATCAAAAAGTTACATGCTATTACAGATATTCTAATCCTTTTTGCTTTGGTGAGTGCTGGAATAATATCAATACATACAAAATGATATGGTACAAGCTAACATGGATACCTTTGTCAGAAAATACCCTTGTGGTAGAGAAGAAACTAACACGACATTGTAAAGCAATTATACTCCAATTAAAAAAAAAAAAGAAGAAGAAGAAAATACAAGATGTTTTTAACCAGTGTAAAACTCTTCCTAACAAAGAATTTCAGTGTCATTTGAACCACTTTGATAAGATGCATGAAAAACACTGCTGGGATTATTTGGTTTTTTATCTATCTTATTATATTAAAAAAAAACACAGAAAGACTGGGCAAGAATTGTTTGTACTGTCCTCTGGTGTTCCCAGTATATTGTATAATCTTTTCAAACCCTTAAAGCCAATCAGTACCCTGAAGACTATCGACATTTGTTCCATCAGCTACACTCATTGGAGATTTGCTTGGATTTAAACAAGAAACTTGGTTTTTGACTGATCCAGCCTATGGCAAGAAGTGAGAGAGTACCGCCAAGAGAACCACCAGGTGACTGCAGGAAACAGCCTCCACTGAACTGAGCCAGCTGCCCAGGAGCACGGACAGCTCAGACGTGACCAGCCGCCTCTGTCACCGTGTGTGGGCCGTGACCACCCACATCTGGAGTCACAGCCTCCCTCCCTCTGCAGAGAACACTCCTTCTGCCACCTCAAGTTCACTCACAAGCTGCAGCTCTTTCCACACCGCCTCCACAGACATCAGGGAGTTTTCAGGAAATCAAGCCCTGAGCCTTTGGAATGGGAGCACTGACTCCAAGACTCTAGACTACCAGAGAACTAACCCTAGACAGTATCAAATAGTGAGAACTCCCACAAAGAAAACCACCTGAATATAAGACCCAGCATCACCCAACCACCAGTAGCACCCTGTGCAGGACACCTCATTCAAACAACAAACAAAACAAAAATACAAACCCAATCATCAGCAGACAGGATTACCACCTCACTCAGCCCTGCCCATCAGAGGAAAAACAAAAACACAAAAAAATCAGCATAAATCTTACCCTATACGAAGCTTATACAAACCACTGCACCAACCTTAGGAGGGCAGAAACCAAAAGGAAGAAAGAATTCAACCTTGAAGCCTGAGAAAAGGAGACCTCAAACACAGTAAGTTTTTTAAAAAATAATAAAAAGGCTGAGAAATAGTGCACAAATAAAGGAATAAACTAGAATCACAGAAGTCCAAATCAATGAAGAGGAAATAGGCAAAGTACCTGAAAAAGAATTCAAAATAATGAGAGTAAAGATGATCAAATACCTCAAAAACAGAATGGAGAAAATGCAAGAATCAATTAACAAAGACCTAGAAGAATCAAAGAATAAATATACAGAGACAAATAACACAATTAGTGAGATTAAAAATACTCTAAAAGGAGTCTGTAGCAGAATATCTGAAGCAAAAGAACAAATCGGTGAACTGGAAGATAAAATGGTGGAAATAACTTCTGAAGAGCAGAATAAAATAAAAAGAATGAAAAGAATTGAGGATAGTCTCAGAGACCTCTGAGATAATACCAAAACCACCAACATTCAAATTATAGGGGTCCCAGAAGAAGAAGAGAAAAATAAAGGGTATGAGAAAATTTTTGAAGAGATTATAGTTGAAAATTTCCCCAACATGGAAAAGGAAATAGTCGATCAAGTCCAAGAGGCCCAAAGAGTCCCATGCAGGATAAACCCAGGAGAAACATGCTGAGACACATACTAATCAAACTAACAAAGATTAAACACAAAGAAAGAATATTAAAATCATCAAGGGAAAAGCAACAAGTAACATACAAGGGAAACCCCATACCTTTAACAGCTGATCTTTCAGCAGAAACTCTGCAGGCCAGAAGGGAATGGCAGGATATAATTAAAATACTGACAGGGAAAAATCTACAACCAAGATTCCTCTACCTGGCAAGGATCTCATTCAAAATTGATGGAGAAATCAAAAGCTTTTCAGACAAACAAAAGTTAAGAGAATTCAGTACCACCAAACCAGCTTTACAATGAATGTTAAAGGGACTTATATAGTCAAAAAATACAAGAGAAGAAAAAAATCTACAAAATCAACCCCCAAATAATTAACAAAATGGCAATAGGAACATAAATATCAATAATTACTTTAAATGTAAATGTATTAAATGCTCCAACCCAAAGACACATATTGGAAGAATGGATACAAAAACAAGACCCATATATATGCTGTCTACAAGAAATCCACTTCAGACCTAAAGACACATATAGATTGAAAGTGAGAAGATTTTCTATAGAAAACCCTAAAGACTCTTCCAGAAAATTACTAGAGCTAATCAATGAATATAGTAAAGTTGCAGGATATAAAATTAACACACAGAAATCCCTTGCATTCCTATATACTAACAATGAAAAAACAGAAAGAGAAATTAAGGAAACAATACCATTCACCATTGCAACAAAAAGAATAAAATACTTAGGAGTACATCTACCTAAAGAAACAAAAGACCTATACACAGAAAACTATAAAACACTGATGAAAGAAATCAAAGAGGACACAAACAGATGGAGAAACATACCGTGTTCATGGATTGGAAGAATCAATATTGTCAAAATGGCTATTCTACCCAAAGCAATCTATAGATTCAATGCAATCCCTATCAAGCTACCAACGGTATTTTTCACAGAACTAGACCAAAGAATTTCACAATTTGTATGGAAATACAAAAAACCTCGAATAGCCAAAGTAATCTTGAGAAAGAAGAATGGAACTGGAGGAATCAACCTGCCTGACTTCAGACTCTACTACAAAGCCACAGTCATCAAGACAGTATGGTACTGGCACAAAGACAGAAATATAGATCAATGGAACAGAATAGAAAGCCCAGAGATAAATCCACAAACCTATAGACACCTTATCTTTGACAAAGGAGGCAAGGATATACAATGGAAAAAAGACAACCTCTTTAACAAGTGGTGCTGGGAAAACTGGTCATCCACTTGTAAAAGAATGAAACTAGAACACTTTCTAACACCATACACAAAAATAAACTCAAAATGGATTAAAGATCTAAATGTAAGACCAGAAACTATAAAACTCCTAGAGGAGAACATAGGCAAAACACTCTCCGACATAAATCACAGCAAGATCTTCTATGACCCACCTCCCAGAATATTGGAAATAAAAGCAAAACTAAACAAATGGGACCTAATGAAACTTAAAAGCTTTTGCACTACAAAGGAAACTATAAGTAAGGTGAAAAGACAGCCCTCAGATTGGGAGAAAATAATAGCAAATGAAGAAACAGACAAAGGATTAATCTCAAAAATATACAAGCAACTCCTCAAGCTCAATTCCAGAAAAATAAATGACCCAATCAAAAAATAGGCCAAAGAACTAAACAGACATTTCTCCAAAGAAGACATACAGATGGCTAACAAACACATGAAAAGATGCTCAACATCACTCATTATTAG